>NC_083881.1:54825288-55125388 GCF_032452875.1 Bos javanicus | reverse complement strand
ATCTAATTTTCATCTTCACAAAAATTTGCCTAGTGACCTGAATATCAGCTGTCTTCATTTCCTGCACATCACCAAGTTCTTTGGGTTCTGCCCTTGAAATGCCTCTTCCATCAGCTTTCCTTACTTTCAGTTGAATTTAGACTCCCAGTCCCTCATGCTGGAATATTCCATCATCTTATTTGGGTTCTGTTCCTCTACCTTCTTCCCTCAGGAATTTATTCTGCATTAATTTGTTCAGTCAGTCAAATCTATGATTGAGTTGTGACAGGTACTCAGCATACAGAATGATTCAGTGGTTGCCTTACCTAGAGGAGCAGACAGGTATGGGAGGACAGAGAAGTAAATGGGGGATAGGCCTGCAGTGTGGTAATTGTGAGTCCTCATGGGGCCTCGGGCAGCGCTTATGGGGAATCTAGAAGGGCTGGGAAAGTTGAGACAGGTGCCTTCCAATCTATTTAAGATGCAACATTGTTGTTTGACCTGGTAGTTAAAGGAGGAGAAAGATTTGCAAGGAAGAGAGGAATCAAAAAGCAGTGTCAGGAAGATACATTGAAAACTCCCCTAAAGGCACCTCTGTCAATTGCATCAGTCACACACTTTAGTAGATAAAACACAAAATCAGCCATAGAAACACTTGTCTCTCTGAAGTTAGGGACACTTCTGCTTGGTACCCACCTCCCAGTATTTAACTCTGTGTCTAGAAAACAGGCTTGTTCTCGTTCAGTGGCTATGTAGTGTCTGACTCTTTGCAACCCAGTGAACTGTAGCCTACCTCTGTTCATAGAATTTCCTCTGTTCATGGAATTTGCAGGCAAGAATATTGGAGTGGGTTGCCATTTCCTCCTAGACACTCAATAAACATTTGTTGGAAGGATTCATACATGAATGTGTATATTATCAATTTGGCCAGTCCTTTTGTTGGAACTTGGGGTGTGTTGAAGGAATGGGTAGAAATAAGACCTCCTGAACTCACCTCAGTCATTTCTTTACCCTGCTCTGAAACCTCCAGTAGACTCCCTCTGTAAGGTTTTTTCCAACCTCAGCACTATTGACATTTTGGACAGGTTAATTCTTTGTTTATCACAGGAGGTTTGGGAACATCCTCAGCCATTGCCTACTAGTAGCAACACCACCACCACCACCACCACCACCACCACCAATACCAATACCAACAACACCGCCAACACCACTCCCACCAACACCACCACCACCAATAATAATACCACCACCACCAACACCACCTCCACCAACACCACCACCACCAACACCACCTCTACCAACACCACCACCATCAATACAAATACCACCACTAACACCAACACCAACACCACCATCACCACCAACACCAACACCACCTCAACCAACACCAACACCACTACCACTACCACCACCACCACCACCACCTCCACCAACACCACCACACCAACACCAACACCACCACCACCACCAATACCAACACCACCACCACCAATACCAATACCAATAACACCACCAACACCACTCCCACCAACACCACCTCCACCAACATCACCACCACCAATAACAATACCACCACCACCAACACCACCTCCACCAACACCAACAGCACCACCACCACTACCAACACCACCAGTACCAACACCACCAACATCAACAATAACAACACCACCATCACCAATACCAACACCAATACTAATACCACCACCAACACCAACACCACTACCACCAACACCAACACCACCTCCACCAACACCACCACCACCAACACCACCACCACCATCACCACCACCACCAGCAATACCAATACCACCAACACCACCTCAATCAACACCACCTCCACCAACCCCACCTCCACCAACACCACCACCATCAATACCAATATCACCACCAACACACCACCACCAACACCACCTCTACCAACACCACCACCAGCAATACCAATACCACCCACACCACCTCCACCAACACCACCATCACCAATACCAATACCACCAACACCACCTCCACCAACACCACCACCACCAACACCACCTCCACCAACACCAACACCACCTCTACCAACACCACTACCACCAATACCAATACCACCCACACCACCTCCACCAACACCACCATCACCAATACCAATACCACCAACACCACCTCCACCAACACCACCTCCACCAACACCACCACCATCAATACCAATATCACCACCAACACACCACCACCAACACCACTTCCACCACCACCACCACCACCAACACCACCTCTACCAACACCACCACGAGCAATACCAATACCACCAACACCACCTCCACCAACACCACCACCACCAATACCACCAACACCACCTCCACCAACACCACCTCCACCAACACCACCACCACCAACACCACCTCCACCAACACCAACACCACCTCTACCAACACCACTACCACCAATACCAATGCCACCAACACCACCTCCACCAACACCACCATCACCAATACCAATACCACCAACACCACCTCCACCAACCCCACCTCCACCAACACCACCACCATCAATACCAATATCACCATCAACACACCACCACCAACACCACCTCCACCACCACCACCACCAACACCACCTCTACCAACACCACCACCACCAATACCAATACCACCACCACCAACACCACCACCACCAGTACCACCAATACCAACACCAACAGCACCTACACCAATACAACAGCCCCTGCTTTGCTGTGTTATAACAACCAAAAATGTGTCCAGGCATCGTCAAATGTCCCCAGGGGAATAAAATCATCCTTGGTTGAGAGCCACTGTGTGTGATCCTCAAAGTTGTAAAGGAGTTGTTCTTTTGAATACTTTAGAGAGAGTAAACTACCATCTTCAAATTCCTCTTCAGCATATTGTATGACATAAACATTTTTTTCCTATTTTACAGATGAAGTTTTCAAAATAGAATAAAACAAATATACCAAAGCAATACTGTGTTAATTTATATTAATTCTGAGAGCTTGTGGTTAAAATTTTTACAGACACAGCCAACAAGAAAATGAAAAAAGGACCATTGCATCTGTATCTGTTGATGGCAGGAACATAACGCTCACTGATCCACTGAATTACACACACTTGGGGATCACTGTCACCCTCCCTGATGGAACTCTTTTTGAAGCAAGAGCAGAAATTGGAATTCTTACAAGAAATATTTTAATAAGAGGATCTAACAACGTGGAGTGGAATAACAAAATCCCAGCGTGTCCTGATGGATTTGACACAGGTAACTTTAGTAGCCTTAGTGTGTCAACTTTAATGTTTCCAGACATTGCAGAAATATTCCCTGTGGGCAAAATCAGCTCCTGTTCAGAACTAAGAGACTTGGTTATGCACTGGCAATAAATAAGCCCCAAATTTTAGTGAGTTAAAATGGTAAAGGTTTATTTCTTATTTATGCTACATGTGTCCAGTATGAGTCAACAGGGGGGCTCTGATCACTGTAATTTTCCAGTGTCTGGGTTGATGGAGGCTTCATCTCCACATGGGTTTCCATGGTCTCTGAGACAGGAGATCAGAAGGCCGGGAAGTTAAGCACCAGCAGTTAGTTACTTTGGTCCTAAAGGGACATGTGCTCTTCTACTCAGGTGTCAGTAGTTGGGACTGGTTCTATGGCTATCCTTAACCTACCATAGTTCTCATATATATAATATATATGTATATATATGGACTTCTCCAGTAGCTCAGCAGTAAAGAATCCACCTACTGTGCAGCAGCTGTGGAAAACAGAGGTTCCATCCCTGGGTCGGGAAGATTCCCTGGAGGAGGACATGGCAACCTACTCCAGTATTCTTGCCTGGAGAATCCCATGGATAGAGGAGCCTGGTGGGCTACAGTCCACAGCATTGCAAAGAGTTGGACACGACTGAAGCTACTTAGCATGTACACATGTATGTGTGTGTATACACACACACACATACATATGCATGTGTGTGTATATATGTTTACATAAAACTATGTATAACTATATAAATGTGTATAGTTAGGAAGCACAGTGCATTTAAGTCTCTTTAAATATTTTATGTGATCACTACTACTGTTGTTGGTTAGTTGCTAAGTCGTGTCCGACTCTTTGAGACCCTGTGGACTGCAGCCGGCTAGGGTCTCCTGTCCATGGATTCTCCAGGCAAGAATACCAGAGTGGGTTGCCGTTTCCTTCCCCAGGGGATTGAACCTGCATCTCCTGCATTGGCAGGCAGATTCTTTACCTCTGAGCTGCCAGTGAAGCCCACTGCCATTACAATCCTATAAATAGTTGAATAATAACTGGTACACCTTAGGTATAGCCTTTTCTTCAGTGGGAAGCATAAGATAAAGCTCAATGGATTCAATGTCAAGTGACCTGCATTCTGATTCCAGTTCATCTGCAT
Source organism: Bos javanicus (assembly GCF_032452875.1). Classification (NCBI taxonomy): domain Eukaryota; kingdom Metazoa; phylum Chordata; class Mammalia; order Artiodactyla; family Bovidae; genus Bos; species Bos javanicus. The sequence goes on along the minus strand of NC_083881.1, from coordinate 55,121,016 downwards.
CATCTCACTATGTCCATCATAAACCTAGATTCATCCTGATTATTTATATAAAGATACTTCCTGTTCTGCCAACCTACTATCGTAAGAATTAAGTGAGATAATGCATGTTCTAATCTTGTACCAGTGTAAGATTGTATCAACTATGTTAATCCCAAATGTTGCGGAAAATAAATTCAGAGATAATAAAGCAAAATACCTTTATCAGCATTCATTCAGCCATTCAAACATTTATCTAGTACTTTTGGGCTTCTCTGGTAGCTCAGACAGTAAAGAATCTGCCTGCAATACGGGAGACCTGGGTTCAATCCCTGGTTTGAGAAGATCCCCTGGAGAGGGTATGGCAACCCACTCCAGTATTCTTGCCTGGAGACTCCCCTATGGACTGAAGAGCCTGGCAGGCTATAGTCCATGGGGTCGCAGAGTAAGATACAAGTGAGAGACTAAGCACAGCACAGCAAAGTATTTTAGGGAATGCGGAGGTGAACAAGACAAGGCTCTTACCTTCCTCACTGTGCAGAGGAAAAGATAACATGAATGCAAGCAATTATGTTCTAGGATAAGATTAAAATTATATGTAAATAAAAAGATATAACTAGGTGTGAAAAGCAGTCTTTATATGAGAGGATTTTGACATGGTTTTCCTTTATTGTATCTTTAAAATTATTTTTAAAGGTGAATTTGCTACACAGACATGTCTCCAAGGAAAGTTTGGAGAAGAAATAGGAAGTGACCAGTTTGGAGGCTGCATTATGCTTCATGCTCCTATAGCTGGTGCTAACATGGTAACTGGAAGGATAGAATATGTAGAGGTAAGAGACACTATTATTAGCGGCTTGTCCAAAGTTGTCTATACAATGAGTATGTATTGAGCACCTGCTTTTTGCCAGATGCTGCTTATAATGATGTTTGGTAGAGGAGACAGATAAATAAACAGACAGTGTCAATACATCTATTGTTATTCATGTATGTCATCATGCCAAAATTTTGTTTCTCTGCTTTTCTTATACCCACCCCATGTCAAATTCATTAACAAGTTCTATCCCCAAATAGTGTATCCTGAATCCACTATTTTTCCAGCACTCCACCTGGTTCTGAACCCAAACCACTGTCACCTCTCACCTGGACTACTATGCTTTTCTCCTAATTGGTCTTCCTGCTTCCACATTTTTTGCAGCGTAATCTCCACACCACAGCCAAAGTTCAGCTTTTTTATTTTTAATTTATTTTATTGGCAAATAATTGCTTTACAATCTTGTGTTGGTTTCTGCCATACGTCCCCATGAATCAGCCACAGGTATACATATGTCCCCTCCCTCCTGAACCCTCCTCCCATTTCCCTAGAGCCTATTATCCAGAGTGAAGTAAGTCAGAAAGAGAAAATAACATATATTAGTGCACGTGTATGGAATCTAGAAAGACGGTCCTGACGAACTTGTCTGCAGGGGAGCAGTGGAGACACAGACATAGAGAAGAGGCTTGTGGACAAAGTTCAGGCGTTAAAGTGTGAAGCAGATCTTGCCACACTGTGTTCAAAACTCTTCAGGAGCTTCACAATACACTTAATACAAAATGTCCAAGCTCTTCCCAGAGGAGCCACATCATCTGACCCACTCTGGCCTCTTGCTGTCTTGTGTGAACCATCCTTGGCGCCCGCCGTGCTGGCCACTTAGGCCTCCCTGTGTATGTGACCACGTCAGGCACGTTCCTAGCTCAGTTCTTTGCACACGCTCTTCATCTTCCTTACAATGCTTCTGTCCTAGGTACTTCTGTGTTCACACTCATTTCAGTCAAATCTGTCCTCAAGTGTATCTCCTCAGAGAGGCCGTGCCTCACCACCTTTATTTGAAAGAGCTGCCAAATTCCTATTTTTCTTTATTAACTCATAACTCCAGATATATTTTGGTTGTATTTTTTAATCTCTTCTTCTAGAACATAAGCAATCCTTCTAGTTTTCTACTGATTGCTCTGTAGCTGGAGCAGTGCTTGGCACAAACCAGATTCTTAATTGCCTATAAATTGAATAAACACATAAATAAAAGAATAAATATACCCAAGATATTAGGAGCTCTTCTGTATCTTTAGTCTATATAATCTGGGTTTAGCACAGTTTTTATCAAGTATTCAATAAAAGGAAGGAGGATGCGAAGGAAGGAAGGATAGTAAAATCCATAAATTTGTTAAATTGGGAACATCCAACTGTAGTAAGGGCGGCAAAGTCAATGGCTACATTTGGTAAAATCCTCCTCCTCCTAGGTTATATTACACACGTGTAACTTCTGGATATGGACTAAGTCCCGTTACCAGGGTTGACCTGTATAGTAAATATTAGTAATAGTTAATTTTTATTTTTATATGAAGAATGAAAATAAATGGGTGACATAACATTTTATTTCCAAACCTCATAAGATTATATTACACAGATACACATACATACACACACACAGAGGTGTCTTCTGTCTTAGATTATTAGATCGTTTTGGTTGTTCAGTCACTAAGTCGTGTCTGACTCTTTGCGAATCCGTGGACTGCAGCATGCCAGGCTCTCCTGTCCATCACTATCTCCCGGAATTTGCTCAGATTCATGTCCATTGAGTTGGTGATGCTGTATAATTATTTGATCCTCTGCTGCCCACTTCTCCTTTTGCCTCCCATCTTTCCCAGCATCAGGGTTTTTTCCAATGAGTTGGCCCTTTGCATCAGGTGGATTGTAGACCTTTGAAAGTATAGCAGAGTGGTTAGTAAGAGCGCCAACTCTCTATTCAGACCAGTGGGTTTAAGTGGAGCTTTGTGACTATGAAATAGATACTCAGCATTCAACATTTCACTTTCTTCATCTATAAAATGAAGCTTCTGATGAGTGGCTACTTCCTAGGATTGTAGTAAAGAGTGTGATCATGCATATGACATTTAGCACAATATCTGGCACTTAATAAATATTCAATAAATATTTCTTATAATTAAGTAAGGATTAAAAGGAGGAGAAAAAGAAGTATTTTAAGAGGTTGTGTTTTGCTCAACACCACAGTTTCATATCAGAGTAAGGTGAAAAGTGGAAGAGTTGAAGATGACTTTTGTTCATTCATTCATTTGATAAAAAGCATGAGCACACATGGGCTGTTATATTCATATATTGAATAAAACAAGGTGGGTTGGGGGTCAAAGAACATTTTAAAATGATAAACAGGAATAATATGGGAGATATCAATGCATTAATAATAATTAATGTGAAAGTGGATATTATTTTGAAACAAGAAAGTATGAGCCAGCAAACTCTATGTGTATCACTGAATAGCTGTAATTTCTGGGCTTGACAGATATTCCATGCTGGTCAGGCATTCCGGTTGGGACGATATCCAATACATTGGCACCTTCTTGGAGATTTACAGTTTAAATCTTACGTAAAAGGCTGTGCAATTCACCAGACCTATAACAGGGCTATTACTATCCATAACACACATCACCTTCTGGTCGAGAGGAATATTATATATGATATCAGGGGAGGAGCATTTTTTATAGAAGATGGCATTGAACATGGCAATATCCTGCAATATAACTTGGCAGTATTTGTACATCAGAGTACTAGTCTTCTGAATGACGATGTGACTCCAGCCGCATTTTGGGTAACCAATCCAAACAACACCATACGACACAACGCGGCTGCTGGTGGCACTCACTTTGGCTTTTGGTACCGAATGAACAACCACCCTGATGGGCCATCCTATGACCGAAACATTTGCCAAAAAAGAGTCCCTCTTGGAGAATTCTTTAACAACACTGTTCATTCTCAAGGTTGGTTTGGATTGTGGATCTTTGAAGAATATTTCCCCATGCAGACAGGATCGTGTACTTCTTCGGTGCCAATGCCTGCAGTATTTCATTCACTGACAACTTGGAATTGTCAAAAAGGAGCCGAATGGGTCAACGGAGGTGCCCTTCAGTTCCATAACTTTGTGATGGTAAATAATTACGAGGCTGGAATTGAAACAAAGAGGATCCTGGCTCCTTACGTTGGAGGATGGGGTGAAACCAATGGAGCAATGATTAAAAATGCCAAAATAGTTGGTCATCTTGATGAACTGGGGATGGGGTCTGCATTTTGCACGACAAAAGGCCTGGTTCTCCCGTTTAGTGAAGGATTGACTGTTTCTTCCGTACACTTCATGAACTTTGACCGTCCTGGATGTGCAGCTTTGGGAGTGACGTCCATCACAGGCGTTTGTAACCACAGATGTGGAGGGTGGAGTGCAAAATTCGCTGGCGTCCAGTATTCTCACACGCCGAACAAGGCTGGCTTTCGATGGGAACATGAAGTGGTACTGATTGATGTTGATGGTTCGCTTACAGGTAAGGTGATGTTTTCATTTCTGATAAAATATTTTGGAACTACATTTTTCACTTAACACGGACTTAAATTGTCGTAGCATATTCAGGTGAATCACAGATCTTACCTGGTACCAAACTTTCCTGATGACCTAAAGATGTAGGTCAGCACTAGTCATAGATGACACATCCTTTTCTGGAGAAGTCCCAACCTATCACATTCAGCCTCCATATGTGTCCTTTTTTTTCCTGCATTTGCACTTTGGTTTTGAGTTAATAGCAAATTTTAAACAATATTTATGGAATTAGGGATCACAAAAGAAAGCCATGTCAGTCTGAAAATGTCATTATCTCTTATTCAGTTAATTACATGACTACCCAAATTCTCCAGCCAGTCAGGCCTATAGACGTATAAATTCCAGGTTTATTTACATAAGCAATGTGGACAGACTGGATACATCCTGTTCAAGTACCTTAGAGGGAAGTAGTAAGTCCCAGGCCTACTGTTAGCCTTTTTCTTTCCAATCTAAATTCTGAATTTGGAATTGGTTCAAAGAATATGTGAACTTTAGTACAAAATTCAACATTCTTTGTAGGTTAAATTTTTCTACCATCTGAAGTTCAGATCTTTCTGTAAATATGATTTCTAGAATTTAGCATTTTTATAAAATTTTAATGATAACGACTTGGCTTCCCTGGTGCCTCAGTGGTAAAGAGTCTGCCTACCAGTGCAGGAGACACAAGTTCGATCCCTGAGTTGGGAAGACCCCCTGAAGAAGGAAATGGCAACCCATTCCAGTATTCTTGCCTGGGAAATCCCATGGACAGAGGAGCCTGGAGGGCTACAGTCCATGGGGTGGCAAGAGTTGGACATGACTTAGCGACTAAACAACAATAACAATTTGGCTAAATAAGATAGGAAGGATGTGTATGTATGTATGATTCTGCATAATACCTTATAAAAGAGGAACAACTGACAAGTAAACCTACAGGTATTAACAAATGTTTTTGGAAGCCTTGGAAAGAAGGTTCATCTCAATAGTCAAAGAGACTGAATACTCACCTATAATTGTTGATTTGTTTCCTATTCTAATTGTGGCTTTAAGAAGGAGAACATTTGGATAATTCCAATATATAGAGCTTTATTGACCTTTATTCCTTAATTCAGCTTAGATGCTTTTTTTTTTTTTTAATATTTATGTGTTAGGCTGTGCCAGGTCTTAGTTGTAACATGCAGGATATTTAGTTGGGGCATATGAACTCTTAGTTGTGGCATTTGGTGATCTAGTTCCCTGATCAGGGATCAAACCTGCACCCCCTGCTTTGGGAGCATGGAGTCCTAGGCACTGGACCTCCAGGGATGTCCCTCAGCATGGATTCTTAATGTTTGTTGACAGACTCTCGGTTGATAGCCCAGGCTTTATGGTCAGACAGCCTGGATTTACATCCTTCCTTGTGTCCTTGACCAAGTCACCTATTCCCCATCCCATCCCCTACTTTGTCTCTCATGGGTTCTTCAGATCCCATATTTCTGCTATGTTCATGATAAGCTCCCTGAGCAAAGAGTCCATTGTGAAGCCTTTTTAGGAGGGCCCCTTCCTCCATGACAAAAAAAGAAAAAATGAACCAAGACTTCTAGATTGTATTGGTGGCACTCTGGATCATAGTAAGCATATGCTGTGGACAGTTCGGCTTTTCAGTTTTCTGACGTGAAACGTGCTGTTGCGTCCATCTCCTAGGTCACAAAGGACACACCGTCATTCCACACAGCCCTCTGCTGGACCCTTCTCACTGCACTCAAGAAGCCGAGTGGAGCACAGGGTTCCCCGGGTCTGTCTGTGACACCTCAGTCAGCTTCCACCGGATAGCATTCAACAAGCCGTCTCCAGTGTCCCTGCTCGAAAAGGATGTGGTTCTCTCAGACTCTTTTGGTAAGTGGAATGTAATCAGGTGACCCACTCAGTTAAATGTTTTCCTCAATTTTCATCATCACCTTCCTGAGTTGTCACTCACTATTTAGAACACTGAAAAAAGAATAATATTGATATCAGTCATAAGCCAGGCAGGAAACTAATAACACACCCCGAAACGACTTATGAGGACTATTGAGTAAATATGTGGACGAGCATGACATTCTGCTGATTAAGGCACCCTAATGTCATGGGCTCCCCTGGTAAAGAATCTGCCTGTAACGCAGGAGGCCTGGGTTTGATCCCTGGGTCAGGAAGATCCCCTGGAGGATACTCCAGTATTCTTGCCTGGAGAATCCCATGGACAGAGGAGCCTGGCAGACTACAGTCCATGGGGTCACAGAGAGTCAGACACAACTGAGGGACTAAGCAGCGTGCAACCGTAGCCAGTACTGTGACAGAGAGCAGGATAGTTGGCATAGCTTTTGGATTAAGACAGTGAAAATACATCGTTTCTGCCCCTGAAAGCAAATTATTTTGATTATCTTTGCTGATTGATGTAGGATGGGGGTGCATCTGCTAGGTCCCTGGCTGCACCCCAGGTGCCAGAGGCTGTTGATTTACTGAGTCGTTTGAGTAAAGATACTATATGTGGAACACCACATGTGCTTGACATTGTTGCCTGATGAGATTGCATTAATTTACCATCATTATTCATGATCCATCTGGCATTTGCACCAGCCAGACAAGCAAGTTAAATGGAGATTGGTAGGAATCCTGATCATCACATCTCTCAGATTTTTTGTTGTGGCATTATTTTCTATATTTTCCCCCCTCGAGGGTTTAGAATTGCTTTTAATTTGTTATCTTGATAAGGGGGTGACAGGGGGAAGTATGGTTCCTGAAGTGTTCACTCAGTCCTTCCTACCTGATTTTCCTTCCCTCCATTGGGAACTCTTCCAGTTACTAAATATGTCTATTTTCATCATGTCTGACCTGGCCTGACTGGACTAGCTCTTATCTCTATATCATTCCCTCCATCCCTTTATACACACATCCATCATCTGTTTGAATTATTGGTTAAAATGTGTGTGTTCTCAGTTGCTCAGTTGTGTTCAACTCTTTGTGACCCATGAACTGTAGCCCACCAAGCTCCTCTGTCTACAGGGTTTTCCAGGCAAGAATACTAGAGTGGGTGGCCATTTCCTCCTCCAGGGGATCTTCCCAACCCAGGGATTGAATCCACATCACTTTCATCTCCTGCATTGGCAGGTGGATTCTTTACCACTTAGCCAGCTGGAAGCTGCATTAGTTAAAACATCTATAATTAATCCAGTCTCCTATACACTGTTCTGATAGACTGCAGATTTTGGAAAATAGGAAAAGCATTGGTGCATCAAAGATTTGCCAGACATGATTCTCAAATATAGTTTTCCACATTTTCTGCATAAATCTAAATGATACAGCTTCTTGATGATAGTGTTTCCAAATTTCCATGTTTAATGATATTTACAAGGTAGAAACTTGCAATTTGAAACTAAAATTATGTATCTCAATATAAGCCAAATGAATTTTGAAAACATGTAGCATGATTATACCAGTAATACTATAGCTGCTAAAATTATAGCTATGTCAAATCCATCAGGACATGCTAGGGTTTTGTTACTTCACCCCATATTATCAGATCCTCTTGGTAGGATATTTCTTGTGAGCATTTCAACTTCTGCTCTTTCTCCAAACAGAGTTCTATATCTATTCCCACTATACTTTTTGGAACTGAGGAATTACCATAAGATGACCCAGTGGCCTCAATGGACCAGCCATGAGATGAGCAAAGACTCATTCTATGGCCTAGCCTTTGTAAGCTGCCACTCCAGCTGGTTGACTGTGGTGGCATTTAGTCTTCGAGGGTTTATATCAGTTCAGATCCAGAAACTAACAATTATTGGAAGATTTGGTTAGTTTGCTCTCCCTAGTAGGCAGTAGCCCCATAAATGGCTACGTTTCTCTCACTCGGTGTTAGGTGTTTTTAGTCTGTGAATTGGCTTGGATCTAGGAAATAGATGAGAAGTAGCAAGTGTCCAATTGGGTAATTTGAGTTAAATCCATGCCCCTAAGATCTATATACTTTTTCTATCCATGTATGCCAAACGTCACCTTAGTGTGCTACCCACTGTTCTCCTAGGGGTACCTCTTTGCATTGCAGTGACAGAGGCTCAAGAGGGTGTGTTTCACCCAGCAAGCACTTTTTAAGTCTTTGCAGCGTCAGTTCTGCTAATGGTTCCTGGGCCGAAGTAGTCACCCAGTATCAACAGAACGCGAGTGTATTCTGCCCTCAAGGACAGGAGAGGAGTGGATATTTGCTGAATAATCCAAATTATCATTGTTCTTCTCATATACTGCATATCTTTTTAAACTGTTTTTAGTGCCTCTGGTCATGGGCTCTTCAAAACTTAATGCTAGTTCATAAGCCTAAAAATATGTTCACCCTTAATATTGGAATTCATTTTGCTTTATTCCCTAGTGGCTCAGATGATAAAGAACCTGCCTGCAATGCAGAAGACTCTGGTTCTATCCCTGGGTTGGGAAGACCCCCTGGAGAAGGGCATGGCAACCCACTCTAGTATTCTTGCCTGGAGAATCCCATGGACAGGGCAGTCTGGCGGGCTACAATCTATGCGGTCGCAAAGAGTCAGACACAGCTGAAGTGACTTAGCATGCATGTACACATCCCCAAAGGAAAAGAATGACAGTTTATTTTTGTTTTGTTCATTTTTTGTTTTTTTAACTTTGGTGTGATTTTGTTACTTGTTTTTTTTTTTAATTTTTTGCTTTATATTGGAATATAACCAATTAACAATGTTGTGATAATTTCAGGTGGACATCTAAGGGACTCAGTCATGCATATACATGTATCCATTCTCCTCCAGATTCCCCCCAGGCTGCCACATAACAATAAGCTGAGTACCCTGTGCTGTGCAGTAGGACCTTGTTGATTATGCATTTTAAATATAGCTGTGTGTGCTTGACAGTCTATTTTGTAATCTCACTTCTGACTTCTTCCTCCTAATTTGGAAAGGGAAGAGGTTGCAAATTTAATGTAAAATTCAATCAAAGATGAAAGAAGGGAGAGGAAAAAATATAATTAATTAATCACAGATTTTTTTCTTTATATTGTGAGAGATACTTTCATATCTTCACCCGAAGTTGTCAGGCATTTATTCAGATTAAATCTTTTTCCCCTAACAGGTAGTTCAGGTTCCAGGTTTGTCATTAACAAAATTTAGAGTATTACAGCCAGTGTTAGAGGCTGCTTGTAGCCTACCCTAAGAGCTATCAATCAAAGATTTCCATTCATACTCATTAGGCTGATTTTTATTAACACAGCAAGTATGAGAGAATCTAATAATGTTTAGGACATGTATTTACATACTCTGCAAATCAAGGATTTTGAAGAAGAATAGAAATGGAATAATATTTCAGATCAATGATATTTTAAAAATTGTATTGATATATTTAAGCACTTTGTCTTAGTCATTATGTCATCATATTTCAATTTTATCTTTCCCCAGGGAATATAAGCTCCATATCAATTCAAAATTCCAAGTGAGAAAACATTTTATGTTTCAGTTAAGTGTGATATTAAGTATTGGGGCCTTCAGGTCAACAAAGACGTTTAGAACATAAGTAATGAAATGCTACACTGATCTCTTTAGAGGCTTCCATTGACTAGACTAATATTTACCTTTGCACTTACTCATAACAGAAGACATTTTCTAGAGATAGATTACTATTGTTTGTTTATGTCTTATAGGCACAAGCATTGTTCCCTTTCAGAAGAAACGACTGACTCATATGTCTGGCTGGATGGCTCTGATTCCGAATGCAAAACACATTAACTGGTATTTTAAAGGTGTAGATCACATAACCAACATATCGTATACGTCAACATTCTATGGATTTAAGGTAAATAAAGAGTTGCACAATCCATCTTCTGATCACTTATGCTGCATATTATTCTAACGCAGCCCACTCACACCAGTTGTGAGACCCAGACTGTCCTTGCCTCACACATTTACACTTTTCATGACCCATCTTAAATCTCAGAAGCAAGCCAAAAAAATCCTTCTTCAAAACTCAGAAGTAAGCAATCTTTCTGCCACATTTCTGTAGTACTAAGCTTATTATATCCATGATAATAGCTAACATTTATTGAGTACTTACGATGTTTTGGAAAATAGTAAAGGGCTTTATTATTTGTATTGTGAAATACAGCAGATACAGAAAATAGCAGGCCCAAATCCCATATGCCCACTACCTAGCTATCTGAATCAAACATTCTGTAACATTTTGTGACTCTTTACTTCAGATTTTTTTAAAGAAATAAATATTTTTGGATGAAGTGGAAGTCCTCTGCATGGCTTACTCTGATATCAGTCATCACTCTACTGCTAATGGTCACCAGTTTCCTGAATTGTGTATCTTCCTCCCTGTTCACATTCTTCTGCTTATACTACATGTGGCAACCAAAAAAAAAAGCCTAGCATTGTTTCAGATGTTTTGAAATATTATACAAATTAAATATTCTCTGAATGTATGCATATGTATGTGTGTATGTGTTAGGTATATATATATATGATGCTCAAGCTTGTTTTAGAAAAGGCAGAGGAACCAGAGATCAAATTGCCAACATCCGCTGCATCATGGAAAAAGCAAGAGAGTTCCAGAAAAACATCTATTTCTGCTTTATTGACTATGCCAAAGCCTTTCACTGTGTGGATCACAATAAACTGTGGAAAATTCTGAAAGAGATGGAAATACCAGACCACCTGATCTGCCTCTTGAGAAACCTGTATGCAGGTCAGGAAGCAACAGTTAGAACTGGACATGGAACAACAGACTGGTTCCAAACAGGAAAAGGAGTACGTCAAGGCTGTATATTGTCACCCTGTTTATTTAACTTCTATGCAGAGTACATCATGAGAAACGGTGGACTGGAAGAAACACAAGCTGGAATCAAGATTGCCTGGAGAAATATCAATAACCTCAGATATGCAGATGACACCACCCTTATGGTAGAAAGTGAAGAGGAACTAAAAAGCCTTTTGATGAAAGTGAAAGTGGAGAGTTAAAAAGTTGGCTTCAGCTCAACATTCAGAAAACGAAGATCATGGCATCCAGTCCCATCACTTCATGGGAAATAGATGGGGAAACAGTGGAAACAGTGTCAGACTTTATTTTTCTGGGCTCCAAAATCACTGCAGATGGTGACTTCAGCCATGAAAGTAAAAGACGCTTACTCCTTGGAAGGAAAGTTATGACCAACCTAGATAGCATATTCAAAAGCAGATACTGAAGCTGAAACTCCAGTACTTTGGCCACCTCATGCGAAGAGTTGACTCATTGGAAAAGACTCTGATGCTGGGAGGGATTGGGGGCAGGAGGAGAAGGGGATGACAGAGGATGAGATGGCTGGATGGCATCACTGACTCAATGGACATGAGTCTGAGTGAACTCTGGGAGTTGGTGATGGACAGGGAGGCCTGGCGTGCTGCGATTCATGAGGTCGCAAAGAGTCGGACACGACTGAGCGACTGAACTGAACTGAACTGACACATATATAATATATACATATATGTATATGTGTGTACATATATGTCAGAGAAGGCAATGGCACCCCACTCCAGTCCTCTTGCCTGGAAAATCCCATGGACGGAGGAGCCTGGTAAGCTGTAGTCCATGGGGTCGCTAAGAGTCGGACATGACAGAGCGACTTCCTTTTCACTTTTCACTTTCATGCATTGGAGAAGGAAATGGCAACCCACTCCGGTGTTCTTGCCTGGAGAATCCCAGGGACGGAGGAGCCTGGTGGGCTGCCGTATATGGGGTCACACAGAGTCGGACACGACTGAAGCGACTTAGCAGCAGCAATACATATATGTATGTACGTATAAACGTATACATATATATACATATAAAAGAAGGAAAAAAAACTTTCATTGCCTTGGTGATAAACTTAGCATTATTGCCATACACAGATAAAATGTTAAACAAAATATAAATGCAAAATGAAAAACAAACTAAACCAAGACTTAACTTTTAATATGGGGGTTAAGTGATTCATGTCATCAAAATGAGTGTATATTATCCAGTATATTAACATCTAAAATAAACTTTAATAGGAAGAAGACTATGTAATCATATCTCATAACTTCACTCAAAATCCTGATATGTTTAATATCATTGATATGAGGAATGGCTCTTCAAATCCACTGAATTGGAATACTAACAAGAATGGAGACTGGCACCTTGAAGCAAACACTAGTACTCTGTACTACCTGGGTATGTATTCAGTAGGCAAAAGTGATTTATTTATTGCTTCATCTAAAGGAGGAGAATAGTGGCTCAATGGGCAAATGCATTATATATATATTATATGTTATATATATTATATATGCCTTGTATACAGCAGGATTTAATGAGTGTTTGTTGAATTAAAGAATGAGACTAAATTTATGCTGGAAAAGGCCTTGAATTGAATTAAGAACTTACGTTTTATGCTTGGAGGTAGCACCATCATTCATAATTGACTCCAACATTTATTTTACAAAATTAGAGGAAATGAGTACAATGAACTGTCATATATTTTGTTTCCATTTTTATTGTTTAACTAGTTTTAGAAAATAAAAATATTTAAGAATTCTCTTATTGAGTTAAGAGTTAAGAACTCTTAAGAGTTCTCAAATATTTGGTTTTGTCAAGATACTTTGACTCTACTTCTCAGATGTGCATTTTGTCGGAATTTCTTCATACCTCTTCCAGACATTTGAATTATACTCAGTTACTGTCTAAAGAGTATTTTCAAATTGCCATGATTTTGATTACATTCAGATGCTTTGATCATCATGTTAGTTTAAACTGTTTTTATTTTTGCTTCCAGTGTCAGGAAAAAATGACCACCATCAGAGCCAGTCAATTTCTGGGACCCTGGATCCTGATGTGAAGGACGTTATTATTAATTTCCAAGCTTACTGCTGTGTTCTCCAGGATTGCTTTCCTGTACATCCTCCATCAAGAAAACCAATTCCTAGGAAGCGACCAGCCGCATATAAGTATACAGGCCTTCTATTCATTAATACGCTTCAGCAGTTCCTGACAGCATCCTTTTCCTGTGTCATTCTGGCTGAGATACTGTGCCCTCCTCCTGCACAGAAGGTCCCAAAACACTTCCACACTCATTGCCTCACTTGAGCATTACAGCTACCTGATGACAAGATGGAAAAATCTCACAAAAATTATGTGTGAAAGTTACTGGGAATCTCATACTTGCAGAATGTTAGATCAGAATTATTAGACCAACTCCCTTATTATTTGATGAGAGAGCTGAAGCCCAAAGACCTTAAATGAATTACCTGAGATCACAAAACTTCTCGATGGCACACTCAGAACAGCACCAGAAACTGTCTCCTCATTGATCCAGTGCTTTCTGGTGCTGTGCTGTGCTTAGCTGCTCAGTCGTGTCTGACTCTTTTCAACCCCATGGACTGTAGCCCTCCAGGCTACAGCTTCTCTGTTCTTGGGGATTCTCCAGGCAAGAATACTGGAGTGGGTTGCCATGCCCTCATCCAGGGAATCATCCCAACCTAGGGATTGAACCCAGATCTCCCACATTGCAGGTGATGTCTTTACTGTCCGAGCCACCAAGAAAGCACAGGAATACTGGAGGGGGTAGCCTATCCCTTCTCCAGGTGATCTTCCTGACCCAGGAATCAAACCAGGCTCTCCTGCATTGCAGGCAGATTCTTTACCAGCTGAGCTACCAGGGAAGCAATGCTTTCTTAGCAGGCGGCACTTCTTTCTCTAGAATAACAGTCTTTTTGTGTTTGTGTGTGTGTGTGTGTTTATTTTTTATTGAAGTATAGGTGATTTACAATGTTGTGCTAGTTTCTGATGTACAGCAAAGTGATTCAGTTATACATATAGATTTTTCATATTCTTTTCCATTATAGTTTATTACAAGATATTGTGTGTAATTCCCTTGCTATACAGGAGGACTTTATTGTTTATTGTATACATAGTAGTGTATATCTGCTAACCCCAAACTCCTAATTTATCCCTCTTACACCTTTTTTCCTTTGGTAACCATAAGTTTGTTTTCTGTGTCTGTTTCCATTTTGTAAATAAAATTCATTTGTATAATTTTTTAGATAGACTGTCTTGGTCAAATCTCATAATACAGCTTGTTTAATTTTATTTCAGATATTTGATTTCCTAAATATATGTTAACTCTCCTAGTTAAAAATAATTTTTCTATCTTTGAAACTTGTAAAGTCCTTTACCTATATTTCTCATATGAAACATCACTTTCTACCTCATATTATAGTAATTACCATATATGGTGGGAAAATCCCATGGACGGAGGAGCCTGGTGGGCTGTAGTCCATGGGGTCGCTAAGAGTCGGACACGACTGAGCGACTTCCCTTTCACTTTTCACTTTCATGCATTGGAGAAGGAAATGGCAACCCACTCCAGTGTTCTTGCCTGGAGAATTCCAGGGACTGGGGAGCCTGGTGGGCTGCCGTCTATGGGGTCACACAGAGTCGGACATGACTGAAGTGACTTAGCAGCAGCAGTACGTGACAGTACTAGTCTTTAAGACCTTTAAAGGCATGATCCTGATTTGATGTATATTGCGTCACCTACAGGCAAATAATAACCATAAAAATAATGTTGGTAATGATAAAAATTAACAATCAGTAGGCATGTAAGAGCCCAGTACTGCACATCAAGTACAAATCAATATTTATTAAGTGAATTATAATTTCAAAATATACAGATACTGTGATAACTGTTGCACAAAAGAATAATAATTGAATTTGTTTATACATTCAACCATAAAAAAAAAGTTTACTGAGTACCTGCCATGTTCCAGGCACTGTACTGAGCACTGAGATTAGGTTGAGAGATGTGGCCTCTGCCCCCCTAACATATACTTCACATATATACCATAGGAAGAGTTTTTTCCTCCCACAGTATGAGTTCTGCTCACTAGAAATAGATGCAGTTGGACTTGTTAGTTTGTATTTTGCAGATAGCTATCAGTGAGAGTGGGCTTCCCTGGTGGCTCAGCAGTAAAGAACCTTCCTGCAATGCAGGAGACCCAGGTTCGATCCCTGGGTCGGGAAGATTCCCTGGAGAAGGGCAAGGCAACCCCCTCCAGTATTCTTGCCTGGAGAAACCCATGGACAGAGGAGCCTGGTGGGCTGCATTCCATAGAGTCACAAAGAGTTGGACACGACTGAAGCAGCTAACCAGCAGCAGCAGCAGTGAGAACAAATAGACTCTTGATCCAAAATTGTACCTCAGGAATAGAATATGCAGTTCTACCTACGCAACACACAAGTGCTTAGTCCAAGAGGTATTAGGCTTTATTGATCATAACAGTGGGCAATTAGAAGAATATATAGCATCTAGTATAGTGCTGCTGGGCATAAGACTGAAAGGCTTGAGAAAAGCTTGAGAACTCAACTATTGAATCTGTACAATGCTGATCAAGTTATTCAGTTAGATAGATATAACCTTTAAACAACCTTCATTGAGATCGCTTCATTAAAAAATGTATTATTGTGAGTATAAATAATCCTAAATGACCCGCTAGCTTCTGTTTTAAACCCATGAAGACAAAATTTTTATAACAGGATTTCTGAGCAACAGATTTTTTTAGTAATACACCTGAGTAATTAAAATGTGTCATAAAAATATACTTTTAACCAAACAAACTATATTGGTATTCTTTAGACTTCCTGCATTAGTATCAGAAAAATTTTTAAATTTCTTACTCAGGCAGCATAGCAACCTCTGTGATCATTTTTAAACAGGAAAATACCCTCAACTGTGTAATAATATTGTTTGTAACAGTTTGTACTGAGATAGTTTCTAGCAGGCATAGTGACGGTGAGTAGAGATGGTGTCTCCTCCAACACACTTTCTGTATGCTGTGCTATGCATGCATGGTCAGTCGTGTCTGACTCTTTGCAACCCCATGGACTGTAGCCCACCAAATTCCTGTGTCCATGGAATTTTCCAGTCAAGAATAGTGAAGTGAGTTGCCATTTCCTTCTCCAGGGGATCTTCCCAATCCAGGGATTGAACCTGTATCTCTTGTATCTCCTGCACTGGCAGGAGGATTCTTTACCACTGGTGCCATCTGAAAAGCTGCACACTTTCCATATTTATTTCAATTTAACATAACACTTTTCACTCTGGTTATAGACTATTATCTGTGCACCCAGCCCAGGGCCTTACTCTCATTGACCCACCCTTTCCAATTCAGAGACCATTCTTCCAGGCCTCCTTCACAGAATCTAACCAACTATATGCCCTCTTGCCATTTTCCCCTTGAAATAGCACCATATCTAAGAATCTTTAAATGGACAAAGAATGCGTTTCTTTTCACTTTTCCACCTGCATACACACTGCTATATTTAAAGTAGGTAACTAGGCAGGAGGGCTCAGGATGGGGAACACATGTATACCTGTGGTGGATTCATTTCGATATTTGGCAAAACCAATACAATATTGTAAAGTTTAAAAATAAAATAAAATTTAAAAAAAATAAAGTAGGTAACTAACAAGGACGTACGGTACAGCACAGAGAACTCTGCTCCATATGACGTAACAAGCTAAATGGGTAAAGAATTTGAAAAAGAATAGGCACGTGTTTATGTATAACTGAGTCACTTTGCTGTACACCTGAAAGTATCACAACATTGCTAATCAACTATGCTTCAATATAAAATTTAAAAGTTTTAGAAAAGAAATCTTCTAAAGAAATCAAATTATTCATGTGATAGACAAAATTAGCATATCACAATAAGGCTTTAGTAGGATAAAAAGTGATTCAGATAGTTTTCTTCAATGGAGAAAAATCTCTATGTAGTTATGTGTGTTGAGTCTTTTACTAATTGCATACATTAGCTTTCAGTGAAATTACAAACTATCTAATTTGCATTCTGTTATCCCCAAAACATCTAGTATAGTGCTACACTCTAAGGAGATGCTTATTAAATAAACAGAGATAATACTAAATGGAAATATTTCTTTTCTCTTTTCAGCTTATGGTCGAATAATTCTTTTTGGCAATCATCTCAAGAAAATAATTATACCATACCTTACCCAGGGGCAAATGTTGTTATTCCTGAAGGTAAATGCATAAATGTAAATAAATAAAATGCTTGTGTTTATCACCTTTAGGATAGATGCCAAAATACTTAGCAGTTAGGGTAGATCCTGTTATGCAGCACACCCTGGAGAAAGAAAATGTGAAGAGGTGGGTTCCATTCTGTATCCTGGATGTTATATTATATGGAAAAAAGACTCACTAACTTCAAAATTAGGACTCACTGATAAGGCTGTCAATGTTTTATCTATAGGCTATAGTCTATGGATTACGTTATATTCCTTACATTAAAGTCTTGTTTTATAGGAACATGGATTGTGGCAGACACAGATATTCCACCAATGGAAAGGCTTGTTATTTGGGGGGTTCTAGAATTGGAAGATAAACATAATGTAGGAGCTGCAGAGTCTTCTTACAGAAAAGTTGTTCTGAATGCTACCTACATATCACTGCAGGTAAGACTGAGGGTCTTGTTAACTTTCACCCTTACTAGCCAAGTGCTAAAATGTTGGAGATTTATTGAACAGCTTATAAGAAAGCATATTCAACTGATGTGAATTGAAACACAACTGGCTCTACCCCATGAAATGCAAGCCTAAGTTCAATACATTGAACTTATATTTCTGCTCTCCTTTACATTTTAACACATTCCTTATGTGGTAATTATCATGCTACTTTGTAGTATGAGGTCTCCTCATTTTCAGTCCTTTAAAATAATTTATATCATTGTTAGGTAAAACTAAACTCACAGCTTGCTGCAACTAAGAGAGAATTCCCTAGAGTTCTGGGGGAAAAAAAGATTTTAAGTCTTTTTTTAAAAAAAAGAAAAGAAAGTGAACAGTATTTCTTAAGATGAATGGATGTAGAAGGGATTATGAAAACCAGGAGCAGGCTAATAAAAATATTTCAGTTTGAAATAATCACCTCGTTCTCTCATAAACCTCAGATGGTCTTGAATATGTAGTAGTTTAATCAATTTAATTGTTCTGTCAGTGTTTTATTGGTGTTCATTTAAAAGAATAGCTTAACCAAAAGCTATTAAGCACCACTAAAAAATAAATGGGAGCCTTCTTTCATAAAACTAGGCCTTTAAAGCTTTAAAGATATGGGATATTTTGGTTAGATGCAGAGCTTAGAGGGAAGTTACCGCTACAATTGAATCCTTACCTCGTTGTTAAATTGTTGGGTAACAAGTTAGGTTATTTGACTTCTTTCCACATCAGTTTTATGATCTATGAAATGAGGATAATAATTCCAATTCATGGGTTTAGTGTAAAGATGAAATGATATAAAATATGTAAAGCCTTGCATGTTAAACCTGGCATAGAATCAGAAACCATTTAGTAATAGTAATTTTTATTAACAGTGATGGCTCATGAATAGCATAGCTTGGCTTCCCCAGTGACTCAGCAGTAAAGAATCCACTTACAATGCAGGAGACAGGAGTTGGATCCCTGAGTTGGGAAAATCCCCTGGAGAAAGAACTGGCAACCCATTCCAGTCTTCCTGCCTGCAGAATTCCATGGACAGAGAAGCCTAGTGGGATACAGCCCATGGGGTCACAAAAGAGTCATAGCAACTGAACAAAAATGAAAAGAATATACTTTATATATGCTGTGTTATTTTAAGATACGGTGTGATCTGTTCAAACGGCATTAGTTTAGGTGTCAGGAGGTCTCAGTTTTAGGTCCAGTTCTGACCAGTAGAAGTTGAATTTGACCTTGGAAAAAATCATTTAAACTGCCTATCCCAAAGTGGAGGAGTTAAATTAAGATTACTTCTAGTTACAATACTGTTTTTCTGTAAAACAACAGTTCATATATTTTCATTAGGAGAGGCTGCAAGCCTTCCTAATTCCTTTTTTATGGGGAAGTTTGTCCTGCTCAGTTTCTAAGTATTAACAACTTTCTGCTTCACTTCAGGGAGGTAGATTAATCGGTGGCTGGGAAGACAATCCTTTCAAAGGAGAATTACAGATTGTTCTGAGAGGGAATCATTCTACTCCAGAGTGGGCTCTTCCAGAAGGACCAAATCAAGGATCCAAGGTCTTAGGTATGTGCTCCCAGACACCGAAAGAATCGTGTTAGTTTTGAGAATCTGCTTTAAAACATGGAGCACTAATAGACTTGCCCTCAGTTCATAAATTTACAGTATTAGAAGTTTTTACAAACACTGATTTGTAGTAATGGGTTATAAAAGTTGCCAACATTTAAAAAAATTAAATCGTGCCACATTAAATTCTAAACCAAAATGTAATTTATTACAAAACTAACATTGGTCACTCCATATGTAGATTATTTCTCTAATCTGGTTTTCTTCATAATCTTTCTTTTGTAGAAACAATACTATTTTTCATACTTTAGGACTTTTCCCCTTTAAGGTAACTTTCCTGCACATTATTCCTACACAGTATTAGTAATCTGTGGATCAGTTGACTCTGGTGTCAGTTATCCAGTTGTAACTATTGTTGTGTTTTAATTTTCCAGTTGCATTTGTGTGGTTGTACAGATGCCCATTTGAGCCTAGAAAGCAATGGACCTGAGAGGGTTTAATTTGGTCCTAGTAAATAACCGCTTTTATTAATACCACTGCATCTTTTTTTTTAATTTATTTATTTTAATAGGAGGCTAATTACTTTAAAATATTGTAGCAGTTTTTGCCATACATTGACATGAATCAGCCATGGGTGTACATGTGTTCCCCATCCTGAACCCTCTCCCGCTTCCCTCCCCATCCCATCCCTCAGGGTCATCCCAGTGCACCAGCCCTGAGCACCCTGTCTCATGCATCGAACCTGAACTGACGATCTATTTCACATACGATAATATACATGGTTCAATGCTAGTCTCTCAAATCACCACTGCATCTTTACTTAAAAGATACATGCTGTGTTGGCCAAAAAGCTCGTTCATTCAGACTTTTCTTCCCCCATACTATCTTATGAAAAAGCTGAAAACGAACTTTTTGGCCAACTCAATAAATGTGCTTCACTCGCTCTAATGTACAATTTCTAAAACAGTGATAGTAAGTAAGGGGATTTTTTAAATGGCTTAAAATTGAGTTAGCTCTTCCAAGACAGACAAATTCAAATCTTAAAAGTTTCCTGGGACTTCCTTGGGGGCTCATTTGGTTAAGACTTTACTTCTTGGGCAAGGAGTATAGGTTTGATCCCTAGTCGGGGAGCTAAAATCCCACACAGTGTGGGATAAAGAAAAGGAAAAAGAAAAAAAAAATTTCCTGAGGCAGACAAATGCAACCTTAAAAAAATTTTTTTTTGCTTTTATGTGTTTATTTTTTTATTTCAAAAATACCAGTTCTAACAACACAGAACAATATCAAGAAAAGACATACATCTTACCAGTTCTCTCTGCATGAGGAAACTAACATTAGCAGTTTCTACATGTTCTTTTCATGCTTTTTATCTTTGTCTATATTCATATTACATAAAATGACTTGACCAAAAACATGGTCAAGCTAAATATATTACTGTGTGTTTTCTTGTTAACATATGAATATCTTTCCAGATCGATACTTACATATAAAGCTCTTTCTTTTTATGGCATATTACACTACAGTATTATAATATATTCTAATTTACTCCTTCATTCTGCTATCGGTGTACATTTAGATTAATTCTAGTTTTTCTAGTATTTCCAAATATTGCTGTATTAAGCATCCTCATTCATGTATCCTTGTGTACTGGATTTAATTTCTAGGGACCAGATTCCTAGCAATGGGTCAGACAGCCAAAGCTTTCTTCTATAGCCCTGAGCAGATAACCCTAATCCTTTGCCTTAATTCTAAAATGTTCAATCACTTACTGAAATATATCTATTGTTTCATTTTATACTAGCACCTAACTCAGTTCTGTATGGTGAATAAATAGGAGTGGGTTTTTCTCCTTCAGGGGTGTTTGGTGAACTGGACCTTCATGGAATTCCACATTCGATATATAAAACTAAACTCTCAGAAACTGCAGCGGCAGGTTCCAGAGTCCTTTCTCTGATGGATGCTGTGGATTGGCAGGTAGAGGAATTACTCTGCAGGGGAAGTAAAAACACGCAGTGGGTCAACTTAAAAAGGTTTCTTCTTTATTTTCATGGACATTAATTTTCTCACATGATTACCCAGGCAAGAAATGTGTGTTTTACAATTAGCTTGCACTCAAAAATCTGACTTTGACAGCAGGCATTTAAAAATTGTGGTGTCAGAGGTTCTTCAGAATATATAAAGAACGTTATGTATAAGTTATAAAAGGGAAATATGAAGGTTTGAGGGTAAAAAAAAATTGTTTACAAATTCTTGGCAAACAGAAAAAGGAATTTTTTTAAATGCACTTTTGTGTTATCTCACTTGTCTGAGATTTGCTTCTAATTTGTGATTTTACACATTAAGTGTTTGGAAAGAAACCAGATCTTGATGCCTAGTGATATTCAAAAAAGGCCTATATTAAGTAAGAGATTTTGGTAGAATATGAACAGTGGCAATTCCAATCTCTACTACATTCATAGGTTTGCATGTGATAATTGTGATAGTTGAGGTGTGATTACTTTTTAAAGGTGATTAAATGATTTAAATATCCCCATTATCCAATTATCATTTATTATTACTTATCCAGTTAATATTTTATGCATATTAATTATACAGTTGATATTTAGCTGAGTGTCAAACATTTTCTAGGCACAGAGGATTCATTTGTGAAGACATTGGTCAAAATAGAGAGGAAATTGCATTGAGGTGGGAGAGGCAGACACTAAATGAATAAATAAATAAATACGTGTTAATTTTAGATCATAATCTTCATAATGAAGGAAATAAATCAGGTGTGATAGAGACTGCCATGGTAGAGGGTGGCAGATGACATTAAATTGAGTTGTCAAAGAAGGCCTCTGTCAAAGGTGTGACAGTATTCAGGACATACTATCCAAAAATATTGACTATTTTAAGCCGAAAAATTTCTGCGTGTGCAGGAGGACTTTCCGACCTTCCCCTGAAGCAGGTCTTAAAACCTTCATGTGAAAGTTGCCTATACCCAGAAGAAAGGACCATCCTCAGTTTTAAAGACAAAGAGACATAGGAATCAGAATGGACAGGTGTTGCTGTTTATCCCAGTTTCCTACACTTACCTCATACCCTATCACATTTTCCCTATACTCCCCACTGTTCCATAAAG
This sequence comes from Bos javanicus, assembly GCF_032452875.1. Taxonomy (NCBI): domain Eukaryota; kingdom Metazoa; phylum Chordata; class Mammalia; order Artiodactyla; family Bovidae; genus Bos; species Bos javanicus. The sequence goes on along the minus strand of NC_083881.1, from coordinate 55,098,433 downwards.
ATGCTCAAGGTTGTGGCCCAGTAGTTAAGAATCTGCCTGCCAATACAGGGGACACGGGGCCAATACAGAGGACATGGGTTCAATCCCTGGTATGGGAAGATTCCACATGCTGTGGGGCAACTAAACCCGTGCACCCCAACTACTGAACCTGCATTCTAGAACCCCCAGGTTGCAACAACTGAGCCCAAGTGCTGCAACTCCTGAAGCCCACGTGCCCTAGAGCCTGGTCTCTGCAGCAAGAGAAGCCATGCATGGGAAGCCCATGCACTGCAGCTAGAGAGTAGCCTCGCTCGCCACAACTAGGGAAGGCCTGCGTGCAGCCACAGAGAGTCAGCGCATCAGTAAATTTAACAAATGAATAATTTTTTAAGTGCTCAGGTTTAACAATTTCTTCAGGTTTTCTGTCATTTAAAACTTACACTGAATAAAACATACGTTTTTCTCATGTTATTTGGTCTTTTATTACAGAGGTCCTAGCTAAGAACTTGGTAGGGTAGAAGCAAAAGATCTTTTTCCTCCTCTGCAAGTATAGTTGAGCAGAGGCTTGGATGACAAAGAGGAGCTTATCATATATGATAGAGATTCTAAGACTTGACCCTGTACTGTCACTTTTCTCTGCCTTTCTCACCTTTCAGGAATATCCAGTGATAGTTAATTGTGTAAAAAAATCTGGGGGGAGTTTTTTAAGTCTTAAGAATATTATTCTGACCAATTTTTAATATATATATGAATATATTTGCTTTGATCTACCTAATTTTAAAAATGTATATTAAGTGACTGAATTCAACTTGAGGAAATATTGACATAATTCAGGATATAGAATTCTTGGTATCAAACTAAAGCATATTTATTTTAGAAACCTAAAGATATGGTTTGTTTTCTCTGATAATACTATGGTTGTAACCAATGTAAGTTAAATTAGAATTATTTAATAGTTATTAAGAGACATAAACCTATTTTTTTAAATTGTCTTGAATTTGGAATTTTTCTAAGGAGGGTGAAGAGATTGTGATAACAACCACAAGCTATGATTTCCACCAGACGGAAACTAGAAGCATCGTTAAAATCCTGCATGATCACAAAATTCTCATTCTCAATGATACCCTTTCCTACACCCACTTTGGTAAGTGGCTGTTCTTTAACCAAATAGCTATATCATTAAAATGTCTTGAAAGAGTCACATTTTAGTCCTCTCCTCTGTAATTGCAATTATTTGATGAAATATCTCACAGTTATTTTATAGGTGCATTTCAGTGAAATTGGCAGTGGTACCCAGCGGGTGCTACTCTTCATGCGTTGGCTGTCAAGAGTTCCTGCTATATGTATTCGTTTATTCAGCAAATATTCGGCAGTGACCGTTATATTCCATGGCATAAGGCTGGCACTTTCTGTTTTAAGCAAGCTTCTAGACATACTTAGCAGCAGTAGAAGCAGGAGCAGCAGACATACTTATGCACGCTGAAATTTGAGGAATCTTGATCCAAGAGCATCTTTGCCCTGATTGGTTTCACTGACACATTCCTCAGTGGTAACTGCATTTAGACAAGCTACTGCAAAATGGTATACTCTCATTCTCAAGGAGAGAAGGAATTAATCAGAATCAATTGAAGCTGATCTTTCAGCTTGTAGAATCAGGGCCTTCCCAACACCCCAGCCTTTTCCCATTTCACATGCTGTGCTGTGCTTAGTCACTCAATCATGTCCAACTCTGCAACCCCACGGACTGTAGCCTGTCAGGCTCCTCTGTCCATGGGAATTCTCCATGCGGGAATACTGGAGTGGGCTGCCATGCCCTCCTCCAGGGAATCTTCACAACCCAGGGATCAAACCCAGGTATCCTGCATAGTAGGCGGATTCTTTACCATCTTAGCCACCAGGGATGCCTCATTTCACATGCTCAGATCACATCAGATCAGATCAGTCGCTCAGTCGTGTCCGACTCTCTGCGACCCCATGAATCGCAGCACGCCAGGCCTCCCAGTCCATCACCAACTCCCGGAGTTCACTGAGACACGTCCATCGAGTCAGTGATGCCATCCAGCCATCTCATCCTCTGTCGTCCCCTTCTCCTCCTGCCCCCAATTCCTCCCAGCATCAGAGTCTTTTCCAATGAGTCAACTCTTCGCGTGAGGTGGCCAAAGTACTGGAGTTTCAGCTTTAGCATCATTCCTTCCAAAGAAATCCCAGGGCTTATGTCCTTCAGAAAGGACTGGTTGGATCTCCTTGCAGTCCAAGGGACTCTCAAGAGTCTTCTCCAACACCACAGTTCATAAGCATCAATTCTTCGGCACTCAGCCTTCTTCACAGTCCAACTCTCACATCCATACATGACCACAGGAAAAACCATAGCCTTGACTAGATGAACCTTTGTTGGCAAAGTAATGTCTCTGCTTTTGAATATGCTATCTAGGTTGGTCATAACTTTCCTTCCAAGGAGCAAGCATCTTTTAATTTCATGGCTGCAGTCACCATCTGTAGTGATTTTGGAGCCCAGAAAAACAAAGTCTGACACTGTTTCCACTGTTTCCCCATCTATTTCCCATGAAGTGGTGGGACCGCATGCCATGGTCTTCGTTTTCTGAATGTTGAGCTTTAATCCAACTTTTTCACTCTCCACTTTCATTTTCATCAAGAGGCTTTTGAGTTCCTCTTCACTTTCTGCCATAAGGGTGGTGTCATCTGCATATCTGAGGTTATTGATATTTCTCCCGGCAATCTTGATTCCAGCTTATGCTTCTTCCAGCCAGCGTTTCTCATGATGTACTCTGCATATAAGTTAAATAAGCGGGCTTACAATATACAGCCTTGACATACTCCTTTCCTATTTGGAACCAGTCTGTTGTTCCATGTCCAGTTCTAACTGTTGCTTCCTCACCTGCATACAGATTTCTCAAGAGGCAGATCAGGTGGTCTGGTATTCCCATCTCTTTCAGAATTTTCCACAGTTTCTTGTGATCCACACAGTGAAAGGCTTTGGCATAGTCAATAAAGCAGAAATAGATGTTTTTCTGAACTCTCTTGCTTTTTCCATGATCCAGTGGATGTTGGCAATTTGATCTCTGGTTCCTCTGCCTTTTCTAAAACCAGCTTGAACATCAGGAAGTTCATGGTTCACATATTGCTGAAGCCTGGCTTGGAGAATTTTGAGCATTACTTTACTAGCGTGTGAGATGAGTGCAGTTGTGCGGTAGTTTGAGCATTCTTTGGCATTGCCTTTCTTTGGGATTGAAATGAAAACTGACCTTTTCCAGTCCTGTGGCCACTGCTGAGTTTTCCAAATTTGCTGGCATATTGAGTGCAGCACTTTCACAGCATCATCTTTCAGGATTTGAAAGAGCTCAACTGGATTCCATCACCTCCACTAGCTTTGTTCGTAGTGATGCTTTCTAAGGCCCACTTGACTTCACATTCCAGGATGTCTGGCTGTAGGTCAGTGATCACACCATCGTGATTATCTGGGTCATGAAGATATTTTTTGTACAGTTCTTCTGTGTATTCTTGCCATTTGTTCTTAATGTCTTCTGCTTCTGTTAGGTCAATACCATTTCTGTCCTTTATCAAACCCATCTTTGCATGAAATGTTCCTTTGGTATCTCTGATTTTCTTGAAGAGATCTCTAGTCTTTCCCATTCTGTTGTTTTCCTCTATTTCTTTGCATTGATTGCTGAAGAAGGCTTTCTTATCTCTTCTTGCTATTTTTTGGAACTCTGCATTCAGATGTGTATATCTTTCCTTTTCTCCTTTGCTTTTTGCTTCTCTTCTTTTCACAGCTATTTGTAAGGCCTCCCCAGACAGCCATTTTGCTTTTTTGCAATTCTTTTTTATGGGAATGGTCTTGATCCCTGTCTCCTGTACAGTGTCACGAACCTCATTCCATAGTTCATCAGGCACTCTATCTATCAGATCTGGGCCCTTAAATCTCTTTCTCACTTCCACTGTATAATCATAAGGGATTTGATTTAGGTCATACCTGAATGGTCTAGTGGTTTTCCCTACTTTCTTCAATTTAAGTCTGAATTTGGCTATAAGGAGTTCATGGTCTGAGCCACAGTCAGCTCCTGGTCTTGTTTTTGCTGACTGTATAGAGCTTCTCCATCTTTGGCTGCAAAGAATATAAACAATCTGATTTCGGTGTTGACCATCTGGTGATGTCCATGTATAGAGTCTTCTCTTCTGTTGTTGGAAGAGGGTGTTTGTTATGACCAGTGCATTTTCTTGGCAAAACTCTATTAATCTTTACCCTGCTTCATTCCGTATTCCAAGGCCAAATTTGCCTGTTACTCCAGGTGTTTCTTGACTTCTTACTTTTGCATTCCAGTCCCCTATAATGAAAAGGACATCTTTTTTGAGTGTTAGTTCTAAAAGGTCTTGTAGGTCTTCATAGAACCATTCAACTTCAGCTTCTTCAGCGTTACTGGTTGGGGCATAGACTTGGATTACTGTGATATGGAATGGTTTTCCTTGGAAACGAACAGAGATCATTCTGTCGTTTTTGAGATTGCATCCAAGTACTGCATTTCAGACTCTTTTGTTGACCATGATGGCCACTCCATTTCTTCTGAGGGATTCCTGCCCACAGTAGTAGATATAATGGTCATCTGAGTTAAATTCACCCATTCCAGTCCATTTTAGTTCGCTGATTCCTAGAATGTCAACATTCACTCTTGCCATCTCTTGTTTGACCACTTCCAATTTGCCTTGATTCATGGACCTGACATTCCAGGTTCCTATGCAATATTGCTCTTTACAGCATCGGACCTTGCTTCTATCACCAGTCACATCCACAGCTGGGTATTGTTTTTGCTTTGTCTCCATCCCTTCAGTCTTTCTGGAGTTATTTCTCCACTGATCTACCCTAGCATATTGGGCACCTACTGACCTGGGGAGTTTCTCTTTCAGTATCCTATCATTTTGCCTTTTCATACTGTTCATGGGGTTCTCAAGGCAAGAATACTGAAGTGGTTTGCCATTCCCTTCTCCAGTGGACCACATTCTGTCAAATCTCTCCACCATGACCCGCCCGTCTTGGGTTGCCCCACGGGCATGGCTTAGTTTCATTGAGTTAGACAAGACTGTGGTCCTCGTGTGATTAGGTTGACTAGTTTTCTGTGAGTATGGTTTCAGTGTGTTTGCCCTCTGATGCCCTCTTGCAACACCTACCGTCTTACTTGGGTTTCTCTTACCTTGGGCGTGGGGTGTCTCTTCACGGCTCCTCCAGCAAAGCGCAGCCAATGCTCCTTACCCTGGACGAGGGGTATCTCCTCACCGCCACCCTTACCTTCATCTGAATCAGAGGAGGTGGAAGCAGACAGGAGTGTAATGTTAGAAAAGCCATTCAGGTACTTCTGATGTTCCTGAGAACCCAGCTAAGGCGGCATGATACACTGGTGGATATCTGACCTGCATGATAAAAGAAACTTTTTAAAGCAGTATTTTGATAGGAGCACGTGTTTATCATTCTATATCACATATTTTTTCTTTAAATCAAAAGTAAAGGGTTTCTTTGAAGAATATTTTAATCATAAGGTAGTTTTTGAAGTTTGATAGTATAGATTCTTTCATTTAAAGTGCCAGATACTTCTCTCTGTTTGAAATGTACCTGCTTGTCTTAAAGTTTTGAGTGAGATCTCTTGAAATGTAGAATGTAATTTAGGTTATGTTTTTAAATCATGAAAATATAAATGTACAGACTGTGTTTGATAAATAGGATATACTACATATTTATAAAGAATTGTATTTGGTAAAACATATCACAGGAAAAGCAGAGCAAACCAAGGTTTAAGCATCAGGAGAGGTAATATCTATGTGTTACTGATTCTCCATGTGGCCATAGGCAAGTTCTTTTACTTCTCTATCTCATTTCCTCATCTGTTAAAATTACAGTAAGCTCCCCAACTTGCCTTACAAGTGTATCTTTATGTATAATTTGAAGTGACCACAAAATACCTATGAAGCAATAACTTTCTAAGCAATTATGATAATTGCTTTGGTATAAATGGAAGAACTCCTTTTGATTATTTTTTATAAATAAAAAGGTGTAATTTCTAGCTGCCATCTGTATACGTTTAAGTGTGTAACTCGAATCAAGTCATGTATTTGTTCTGATTTTTGGCATATTAGAAAGTTATGTGGCCTGTAAGCTGCAAAGAAACTAATAAAGACAGATATTTCTGTGTTGGTAATAATCCAACTGTCCTTCTGCTGCAGCTGAAAGATACCATGTTCCTGGAACTAGTCAGAGCTACACGTTAGCCGCCGACGTTGGGATACTGAGTAGGAACATCAAAATACTTGGTGAGGATTATCCAGGTTGGTTGAAGGAATCTTTTGGTGCACGCGTCCTAGTCAGTTCCTTCACTGAAAATATGGTGACTTTTAAAGGTTAGTACAGATTCAGTTTATTTTTCTAAATGAAATATAGCATGGTCTCTTCCATGTTTAATTTTTAAATAATCCTCACTCTTTATAGGATCACTTGTGTTATAAATATATATATATATATCCAACTGAGTAAATTTTAAAGATCTCATTAGCTTTATTCAAGGATACACGAAAGGGGCAGCAGCCAATCTAACAAATGCAAAGGAGCATCAAAGAGCTGTGCAAAACAGAAGACTTGTAGGCAGAAGGAAGCAGCAACAAGGTAGTTATACTAGGCAAAAAGAGGATTGGCAGTTGCAAGGCTAATGTAGGGGGAGCAGAGGTTTATCAAGCAGATTACCTAATCAATGCTAATCAGGCAACTCCTAATGGGCTGGTTTAAGATTCCATTTCAGGAGAGCTAAAAATGTAATTAAGTCTGTTTGGTGATGCAGGGCTTAGCAAAAGGGACTCTGTTTTGGGCCTGATGTATTGTTTTTTAACATTGAAAAACAGAGCCTTGATATGTATTATATAGTCCAGGTACCACCCTCCAGAACCAAATTCTTAACATTATTCTTCTAATTTTATCTTCATAGACTAATTATCAAATTAACAATGACCTTAGGTAACAGCTTACCCACTGGTGCCTGGTGCTAAGTTGCTTCAGTCATGTCCAACTCTGCGATGCTATGGACTGGTAGCCCACTAGGTTCCTCTGTCCATGGAATTCTCCAGGCAAGAATCCTGGAGTGGGTTGCCATGCCCTCCTCCAGGGGATTTTCCCAGGCCAGGGATCGAACCTGCATCTCTTATATCTCCTGGATTGGCAGGCAGGTTCTTTCCCACTAGTGCCGCCTGGGAAGCCCGCCCAGCATCACACTCAGAGACAAATCAATTCATAACAAGCACAACCAATCTGTTATTCTTGTGTGAAGGAAAATTTCTAACATATATTAAAAATAGAGAAATGTATAATGCTTATCATCACCAATTATCACAAGTATCAGCTTTGGCCCATCTTGTTTTACCTATGTGCTCACCCACTTTCTTCAAGCCCCAGATTATTTTGAAGCAGTAGGCATATATTTTTTAAGATATAATGGACACATAATATTGGGTAAGTTTCAGGTGTACAGTATGTTGATTTGATACTTTCATATATTGCCATTTGATTACCACAGTAGTGTTAACTAACATCTCTGTCATGTCATATAAGTATTATTTCTTTGTTTGCGGTGAGCACAATTAAGACCTAGTCTCTTAGCAACTTTGAAGTTTATAATATGGTATTTTTACTGTTTCCCCATGCTGTACATCGGATCTCCAGGACTTATTTATCTACTAGTTGCAAGTTTATACCCTTAAATAGCTCCCTATTTCTCCCACCCCATAGATCCTGATAACCACCTTTCTCTTTTCTGTTTTTATGAGTTCAGCTTTCTTGTGTATGTTAGTCACTCAGCTGTGTCCAACTCTTCACGATGCCAAGGACTGTAGCCTGCCAGGCTCCTCTGTCCGTGGAATTCTCCATGCAAGAATACTGGAGCAGATTGCCGTTTCCTTCTCCAGGGAATCTTCCTGACCCAGGGATCGAACCCGAGTCCATTTCATTTATATGCAGAAGTTTTTAAAGATTCTGCATATAAATGAGATCATACAGCGTTTATCTTTCTCTGTCTGACTTATCTCACTGATCGTAATTCCCTCCAGGCCCATCCATGTTGTCCCAAATGACAGAACTTCATTCTGTGTTACTGATGGCTGAATGATGTGATATATGTATATACAGAGTGGAATATTTTAGATAGAGGGGAGGGTACCTCACATCTTCATCCTTTCATCCATTGATGGACAGTTGGGTTGTTTCTATATCTTGGCTCTTATGAATGGAGCAACCACATATTCATCTAGAGATATTTCAGTGTGTAAATCTAAAAGACATCTTTAAAAACATCTGTAAGAATCAGATTTTAAAATGTTAGCTATAATTTCTAAACATCAAACGACTGTTCAGAATTCTCCAGTTCATTCCTTCTTCTCCTTCCTCCTTTCTTCCCTCCCTCCCACTCCTTCTTCTTTCCTCCTCCCCTTTCCCATTTTTCTCTTCTTTCTTTATCTTTCTTCCTTTCTTTATTTCCTTCTTTCTCTTTGACTCTTTTTGTTCAAGTTGGACTCTAAATAGATCCATATTGCAACTGGTTTTGAATCTTAAATCTCTGATTCATTTTTCTTCCCTTGTAATTTACTAATAAAAGAAGCTAGGTCATCTGTCATACAGTGTCTGCAATAGCCCCAATTAGTGATGCACCCCTAGAATTTAACATGTTCCTGCCTCCTTTGTATTCTCTATGAATAAGTAGCAAATTTAGAGCTAGTAAAATGACCAGACCGAGAGTCGATTTTTAGGCAAGAATTCCTCACAACTGGTGGTTGTTTTTCCATTAATAGGCACATAATATACAATTGTTCTTCCTTTTGTGAAATTAGCTGTTATTAATAATCATTGCCTGGATCTATTAAATCACTGAGGTTTAAAAAGATAATACTACCATTCCCCCCTCTTTAAAATCTTGAATATTTCTATAAAGAGAAGCTTCCCCAGACAACTGTTTGACCACCTTGAAGGATAATTTAGATGGAAAAAATGTTAAATTCTTTCCTTTTATTTTTTGGTTTTCAAAATAATGAACTTGTTCCCAATCATCCTCTGAAGGTGACAAGGAGTTTTAGTTTTGTTTTCTTATTAGTATCATTATGAACTTCTTAAGTTCTTCACCATATATACAAACACTGGCTCATGGATTTACAGACAGAAATCAATTTTCCTTCTAGTGTAAAATAACTCTTCTCCATGCATTTCATTAGATATCAGTTTTTGAAACAACGAATATTCTCTACTGTTTTTTTTTTTTTTTCAGACATGAATCATTGTGCCCCAGTTAACCTGTATAAAAAACAGGAGTAATCAGAGTTCCTGACTCATAGATGTTGTACGAGAATTAAACATAGCCAATTAAGCACTTAGTACAGAACTTGACATAGAGTCATCTCTCACAGATTGTTATGGCTGTTCCTAATAATCTATGAAATTGCTTTTTGTCACTTCAGTGGCACTTACAACAAACTCAATCTGCAGATACTTGGCAGTACATATTCTGGAAAAAATTATGTAAAGATAATGTCTTTAAAAAGCTCTTTGGAGCATCAAAATTGAAATGTCAGGTAAATTATAAATTGTATCTCATGCCATGCATTCTTAACAGGGACAGTATAACACCGACAGGTGTAAACTGACTCTTGGGGGCAAAAAAAGCTTAAACAGTCTATGGTCCTCCAAAGGGCCGCTATACAGTGACAGATATGTAGTTGTTGTTCAGTTGCTAGGTTGTGTCCGACTCTCTGTGACCCCAATGTGTGGTACATCTGTGATATTAAAATTTCATGGAGAATGGATGCTATTCAGAAAAAAATATCTAAAGAGATTTTTGGAAGGGCAGTGAAAAAACATCTTTAGAAACATTACCTTATTTGGATTAAAAGAATAAAAAATGAATGTAATTTCCTTGAAAAAGTTGAAAACAAATTTGTAATTTGGAAAATTACTAGAACTTTCATAGATTTTGAAAAATTTTTATTCAGTTTCAAAGAAAAAAATGTGTAACTCTTTTCCCCACCAGGAAATGCAAGAATAAGTAATGTGGAATTTTATCACAGTGGTCAAGAAGCCTTCAGAGATAGCACAGACCCAAGATATGCTGTAACATTTCTTAACCTCGGACAGGTTTGTACTTTATTTTGAATTTTTGCATATACTCAAAATTAAATATTTTAATTTTATTTTCATTTAACTTTACTTAATAGCCATATCTTAGAATTTCTGAAACTAAATTTAATATAATAAAAATTTCGTAGCTGTATTTCCTATTGACATTTTTAGACTCACAGCAGGAGTCTGACCAGGTCCTGCTGGTTGTGTCATGCATGTCATGTGGGAACCATTTGACTCCAACCATGTCATTCATTTATTTAAGGCCAGTAAGAAAAAAAAAAGGAAATGGAGCACAGGAGGTAGAAAAATTGAAGATCTATGATAGTATTTCACATCTCTGCTTTGTTTTACAATGACCAAAAATATGTCCAAATAGTTACTATTAAACAAAGTGAGTACTGCTTAAATTTCTCAAATGAAAACCATGTCTGAATATCCATGCCTCTGTCAAAAGGGCATATTTATCTTCCCAGATAAATATCTGGGAAGATAAATATGCCTAGAGGGCTGGTGACTTAAGAAAAATGAGAAAGAGTGTATTTCTTATATGGAATTTGAAAAAGAATTGATACATATATGTATAACTGAATCACTTTGCTGTACACCTGAAACTCACACAACACTGTAACCAACTACGCTCCAATATAAAATAAAAGTGTTTAAATAAAATATGTACATATATTATTGGGGAGGAGATAAATTGGGAGTCTGGGATTAACATATACACACTGCTGCTGCTGCTGCTGCTGCTGCTAAGTCGCTTCAGTCGTGTCTGACTGTGTGACCCCATAGACAGCAGCCCACCACGCTCCTCTGTCCCTGGGATTTTCCAGGCAAGAATACTGGAACGGGTTGCCATTGCATTCTCCATATACACACTGCTGCTGCTGCTGCTGCTCCTAAGTCGCTTCAGTTGTGTCCGACTCTGTGCGACCCCATGGACTGCAGCCTACCAGGCTCCTCCGTCCATGGGATTTTCCAGGCAATGGTACTGGAGTGGGGTGCCATTGCCTTCTCCGATATACACACTACTGTATGTAAAATAGATAAACAGGGACCTGCAGTATAGCAAGGGAAACTATGGTCAATATTCTTGTAATAACCTATAATAGGAAAAACTATGAAAAAGAATAGATATGTATGTGTAACTGAATCACTTTGCTTACTGTGTGACCCCATAGACGGCAGCCCACCAGGCTCCCCTGTCCCTGGGATTCTCCAGGCAAGAATACTGGAGTGGGTTGCCATTTCCGTCTCCAACGCATGAAAGTGAAAAGTGAAAGTGAAGTCGCTCAGTCGTATCCGACTTGTAGCGACCCCGTGGATTGCATTTTATAAGTAGTGATAAAATATAAATGCATTGAAAACCACTGGAGAATTTTTAATTCACTTTTAAGGTAAACAATTTTTTTTTTGCTTTATTTAATCATAAATTGAGTAATATAGCCATTTCCTAGGATTAAAAGATCTCCTGGGAAATCATATCCTTTCATGGAATATAAACTGAGTATTTTATTTATCAAGATTTGTTTACTGAAAATCACCTACTTCAATTTTTTTTTCTTTAAATATACTTTAGTTTTATTTTTTAAATGTTTACTAAATCTCAATGTTTTATAGATTCAAGAACGTGGGTCATCTTATGTTAGAGGCTGTGCTTTTCACAACGGCTTTTCCCCTGCAATTGGTGTATTTGGGACAGATGGATTGGACATAGATGATAATATCATTCACTTTACAGTGGGGGAAGGTAATATGATAATATTTTGGTCCAATAATCTGTCTTTCTCAGATAGCCTTGAATGCAAGCTTTGGAGCCATGGTGTCCAATTGGTCTTTCTGCAAAAATGGAAATGGCCTAAGTTTGTGCTAACATGGGAATTACTAAACTGCATGTGGCCATTGAACACTTGAAATGTGGCTAATGTGACTGATAAGCTGTATTTTTAAGTTTAATTATACTTAATTTAATTGTACTTACTTTACATATAAGTAGTCATATGTAGCTACGGACAGTACAGCTCTAGAATTATTTACCAGACGGTGCTCTTATGTGAGTTATCTAATCACCAATATTTTAAATTACTATGACTTTTAACATATCAATCAGAAAGATTATTCACAAATAAATGCTATTATTTTATAAAAAGTAAGTTTGATTGTAGGGAATTAACCTTTCTTGAATATCAGTCTAAAGCATAATATAAACTCAGTGAAGGTGTATACAGTATGAGTGTGTGTTTGTTAAAATCTAGGGCAGAACCTGTGAACCCACATATTTAACAAACACGGCAGAAGATTCTATTTCAGGAAATCTGTTAAATAGGTAGAGTATCAAAGAGTTTAGAGGATTTGCTCTAAAATTGAAGAGGTTCGTTGTCAGGCTCAAACTAGAAAACTAATTTCATTGAAGAAATGAACAACATTCTCCATAGTACTCATTACAAATTTATATGTATTGGGGGGACTTTATTTTTTTCTAGGCATAAGAATATGGGGGAATGCCAACAGAGTCCGGGGAAACTTGGTTACACTTTCAGTTTGGCCAGGAACCTATCAGAACAGAAAAGATCTGAGTTCCACTCTCTGGCATGCCGCAATTGAGGTAGTATGAACAAATTTGAAAACTGTAAGCTACCATGTGTAAAAGGGAGAGATAGTGGGAACCTGTGGTATAGCACAGGGAAATCAGCTCAGTGCTCCCTGATGATCTAGAAGGGTGAGATGGGGGAGTGGGGTGGATGGGCGTTCCAAGTTGGGGGATATTTGTATACATATAGCTGATTCACTTTGTTGTACAGCAGAAACCAACACAATATGGTAAAGCAATTATACTCCAATTTTTAAAAAAGGTGAGCTCCAGTCGCCATTGGATTTTTCTGTGTTGGCATCCTTTGGTTTAAGTAGTTTTCCCTTATTTCCTTGCTTCTCCAATATTAATTACTGCTTTCAAGCTCCACTACAGGATTTCTCTGCTGCCAATTGACTGAATGCCTTACACATATTACTGTTTAACTCTGAATTTAGTTTCCTTCCTTATATGAAAAATTGGAATGATAGACTTATATAGAAGGTCTAAAATTCATTTTTCATCTAAAATTCTTCTCTATGCAAGGTTATTTCCTCTTATCAGATATTACTAATTGAACCCTATTTCCCCTGAAGTTTCTTCAGTTACTTTAGCTATTTGTTTAGATGTAGAGTGAGATTGTGAACAAGAAAATAGAAAGTACAGAAGGAGGATTTGGAGGAAAGACAGCTTCCTTTTGTTTTTATTTTGCTTACTTAAACCATAGGAAGGAAAAGGGATTAAAAATAGCTCACTTTGAAAGATGGGATAGGGATTGAATTTTGTTCTTGTGCAACCGTTAATAATCACCTTAAAGCAAAATCCAAAAGTCTGGACCTTAGTATACATTTATGAGATAATAATGTTCTCTTTTCATCTGTTTATAGATGTTAGAATGTAACCAAATGTCAATTAAAGTTAGTTATATCTTTTGAAAGACAATTTATTTTACTTTTATGAGTTGTATTTGACTATTTTTATCATCTTTAAAAATAAGGGTGTTTAATATGCTTTCAGTTCGATTTTGTCTGTTTTGCTGATACTATTAGGCAAGAAATAAACCTTCTATGCTTGTACCTTTCATTTCTACCACTCTGATTTGGCTTGTAAAGTAAAATTGTTTTGTAATTACCTAATACTTGTTCTAACCCTGTTTTTATTATAGCAGATTTTCTTTAATGAAGGCCTCTACTGAATTTAATGACCCACTATAATTGCCTCGGTTGCCTTTTTCTTAACTAATCAAATTGGTGACAGAATATAACCAAAAAGAGTGACAAAAGTTTTGTGATCTTACTATAATACTGGAATTTGGTGTATGGCTTGTTAATATTGGACCACGTCCAGTGGATTTTGTGACTGAAATGTACTTTAATGTATTTTTCTAATGAAGACTAAGGTATAATATCTAGTGGTGGGTTTACACCAAGAACCTAAGGTAATTTCAGCACTTCATTTGCATTATAAATTTGAATGTGGGTGAATAATGAATTAAATTTTTGTTTCAGAAAGCATTGTGATAATTAGTTTACCGGTGTATGTTGCATACCTGCTCTCATTGCGTAATTGTGTAAAAGCCTGACCTAAAGCATTTTCTTTATCATTGTACTAGATAAATAGAGGGACCAATACAGTCTTACAAAATAATGTAGTGGCTGGATTTGGAAGGGCTGGATACCGCATCGATGGTGAACCTTGCTCAGGTAAGTCTTTGGGTCATTAAAATTAGTAAATATCTTGTCCAAATTTGTTAGAAATAAATAATTATTGTTTGTCAGTTGAATATGTAATATCACCTCTTCCTGGGCACTGAAAGAACTCAACAAATAAAATTTTTTCTATATAATATTGGGTTTAAAGAAAAAATTAAAACCGATTTTCCTCTCCTCCTTCACCCACATCATTCTTCACACAGTGATATAACCCTTCCAAAGGGGAATCTGGCAAAAGCTACCAGAATTATAGAGGCATTTACCTTTGACTCAACATTTCTACTTCCTGTAATCTAACAGTTGCCTCTACAACAGTGAGAAAAAGATTTGTGAACAAGGTTATTCATCACAGCGTTGTCTATACCGGCAGAAAACTGAAAGCTACCCTGTGTCCAGTTATTGTGGGCTAGTTATAGAAAGCCAAACGTTGGGACACTAGGCCCCTCTAAAAAAGAAGGAAAAAGATGCATACCTCTGTATTAGCATGGAGAAATCACCAGGATATTCTAAAATGATAAGTGGAAGTTGCAGAATAGTGTATGTAAAACTGTTTTGTGTATAGTATGTTTCGTGGAAGAAAGGGAAGAAAAGACTGAGTGGTCTATGAGGGCTTGTCAGGTGCCCCAGATGGTTGAGACTCTGCCTATAATGTGGGAGACTTGGGTTTAGTCCCTGGGTTGGGAAGATCCCCTGGAGAAGGGCATGGCAACCCACTCCAGTATTCTTGCCTGGAGAATTCCATGGACAGATGAGCGTGGCAAGCTACAGTCCATGGGGTCACCAAGAGTTGGATATGACTGAGCAACTCACACACAGACACACACACACACATACACACACACACACACACAGTATATACATTTACATAAAAAAACATTGAAAGTGTTAAAGCAAAAAGTCATTGAAGGTAAGTAGGAACAGGGTGCCTGGTCACTTACTACTGTATAAATTTTTATAACCTCTTGACTACTAAACCAGGTAAATTAATTATTGAATCAAAAAATAGAATAAGAACTGCAGGCCTTGCCTCTTGAGAAACTTAGCTAAAGGAAATGGAATTTTCTCTGAAAAATGTATAGCCCTTCTACAGTTGATTTTTTTTACATCTCTGTAGTTATTTTTGAAATTTTTTTGAGTAAGCATTTTTTCTATAAATTCAAAAAATATTGGACTTTAGCTAATTTTATTTTTGTGCAAAATACATTTTGAAGGAATAAAACAACTTTGGCACAGGTTTAACTGATTCCTTGATGTATGCTCCTTTTAAATATTGTAGTTCACAACAGCGTAAAAGTGTCTTTCCTGTGACTTAAAATTTTAAAATATGTAATTTTGTAAACTTTCTTTGAAGTGTTGTGGGTTTGTTTAAATCAAAATATGACCTGTGAATATGAGTATTTACTAATATGTATAATGCCATGTAATACATTTTTACTGACTATGTTGATCTTCCCAAATAATTGGGAGTGTTTATAAGGAAGTTTTAGATTTAAAGCAATTGAAAAGTGAGACATCACAAAGGAATTGAAGATTTAATTCCTGGGATGCAACATCAATTTACGCAATTCATGTCCCAGACAAGTGAGGGGCTGGGAAGCTGGGAAAGGAGCTCTGACACAAGTAGGTGCAGAGGTGAACCCATGCTTGTCCATGGGGCTACGCTGTGCAGAAGCAAGGTGTAGACATGAAAACAGCTTCTTAGGGAGAAAACAAAACAGAAATCAGGCAAACTGACCACAGGCGAAATGTCAGTGTCAAAGAAAGAAGGGATAAGCAGTAGAAGATGGAGGAAGTGAGATCTTGGGGAAATTGGACAAAAGAGCTGGTACAATGTACAATTTAGGAGACAGTGGCCCTCTTTATAAGGAATCCTTAAATTTATGCATGGTTAGGAGGGGTTGTCGGAGAAGGCAATGGCACCCCACTCCAGTACTCTTGCCTGGAAAATCCCAGGGACAGGGGAGCCTGGTGGGCTGCCATCTCTGGGGTCGCACAGAGTCGGACACAACTTAAGTGACTTAACAGCAGCAGCAGCAGCAGCAGGAGGGATTGTTTAAGGTTACTGCTCTGGTTTGTCCATAAGTAAAACTTTCATGAAAATCCACTTTAATTATCCTGTATATTAATAATGGATATAGCTTCCATTTATTGAAGCACTTTATTTGATTATTTCATTTCATTTTGAAACAACCCTGAATTAGGCATTAAAATTTTTTATATATGAGGAAACTGAAGTTATAAAATTTTAAGCATCTTTCCCAAGATCATGCATGCATTAATTCAAGAAATACTTGATGAGCACCTACCTCTTCATTACCTTCTAGGCTTTAGGAATCTGGCAGTGAAGGAGCTAGAGACAGTTCCTTCTCTCATGAAGCTTATTTCTAATAGAAAAGAGGAGATGAATAATTCACAAATAAGTGGTAATTAAACATCAAAGTGAAAAAAATGTAATGCCATGTTAAGTGACTTGAGGTGCTACCTCGTTTTGTTTTTTGTGTTTTTTTAAAAACATTTGTTTATTTATTTGACTGCACCAGGTCTTAGTTGCAGCACGTGGGATCTTTCAGTTGCAGTGTGCAGAATCTAGTGTCCCAACTGGGGCTTGAACCTTCTCCCTCTGCACTTAGAGCATGAAGTCGTAGCCACAGGACCACTAGGAAAGTCCCCCTGAAGTGCTACTTTGAATCAGGTTGTCAGAGAAAGCTTTTTAAGGAAGTGACTCTTAATTTGACACAGGGATGATCAGAAGAGACTAGCAACATTGATAGGCAACAAGTGCTACCACTGTATTTTTCAGTTTAGCCTTGTTTGAATCCAAACTTCATAATCTTTCTAAGGAAACTCATCTTTAATCAGATATAATAAGTTAAGGGTACTAACTCTAAGTCAAACTTTTGCAAATGAATATACAATTATTCTGAGTAACAGTGAAGAGACAAATTAGATGAGAAAAATGTTAAATAAGCCATAAATGGCAGAGCCATGCAAATATTTGATTATCTTGTTAAAACTTGCATCAGAATTATATATTTAATTTTTGAAAAGAATTTCAACTTTAACCAATACTGCTTATAACTGTCATTTGATTCATAATGTTAATTCTTTGCTTCTCTTTTTCCTTCAAAGGTCAGTCTAATTCTCTGGAAAAGTGGTTTGACAATGAAGCCCATGGAGGTTTATTTGGTATCTATATGAACCAAGATGGCCTTCCTGGATGTTCGCTTATACAGGGATTTACCATTTGGTCATGCTGGGATTACGGAATTTATTTTCAGGTAAATGGATCCCCAAAAAGTGGTTGTTTATTTTCTTTAATGATTGTATTCTGTACTGTGTAACCTACAAATTCTATTACAGACCACGGAGAGTGTGCATATCTACAACGTGACCCTGATTGACAATGGAATGGCCATTTTTTCAATGATTTACATGCCGTCTGCTGTATCTCACAAGATTTCCAGTAAAACGGTGCAAATTAAGGTAAGAATTGAATGCAGCCACACAAAGCAGAAAGAACAACTCTGAGAAGGGTAAAATACTGAATGCAAATGATTTTCTCGACTTCGCCCTTCTAGTCATACCTCCTGCTTTTGTGCCCGTCGTCTTCTGCCAGGAATCTCTCCATCCTTCCCTCTGCCCGCTCCTTCCCTCATCTCTTCTTGCTTATCACCTACTAATCTTGTCACAGTTAGTTTAATTTACACTCACACTACAAAGTCTCCTGAACCAGCTTAGGTAGTTTTGACACTTTGTCCTCTTTCTGTTGCTACTGTTTTGTGCACAAATTCCTATCATAGAAACACAACATGCCATTATATATAATTATTTATAATTCTGTCCCCCCACTCCTGCTTTAAGTGTCATCCACTCAGGGTAGATATCACATCTTTTGCATCTTGGTTTACTGAATGATCCATTTCTCAAAGTTATACAGGTTGTGCTTTGCTACAGTGGAATTCAGTACTATTCGTTGTCATGTTGTTATTAAAGCTTACCTTTTGAACTTTTTAAAATAGAACTCCCTAATTGTTGGAAGTAGCCCTGAATTTAATTGCTCTGATGTCCTAACTAATGATGATCCCAATATTGAACTTTCTGCTGCCCATCGAAGTTCTAGACCTCCATCAGGTAAAGATTTTAGAACTTTTGATTTTGGGGTTCATAAGAGTGCATGTGCAAATTTCATTGACTTTCTTCTTCTTATAAAAGGTGGGAGAAGTGGGATTTGCTGGCCTACCTTTTCTTCAGCACATAACATGGCGCCTCGGAAACCCCATGCAGGGATCATGAGTTATAACTCCATCAGTGGTCTTTTGGACATCTCAGGCAAGTTTAAACATAGTCTTTGAAAATCTACTCAATTAAGTTATGTAAAGACTATGTAGAATATAACTAGTAATTTCATTGTTAGTTTAAAAAAGTAATGATTAAAGTAATCTGCTCAATATGACAAGCAAAGAAACTGGACATCAGAGTCAATTTCAAGAATGGTTCCCTTGGGAGTTCTCTGGCAGTTCAGTGGTTAGGACCTGCATGTGATGTGGCCAGAAAAATTAAAAATTAAAAAATTAAAATTAAAAAATACCATTTTTGTATAAATATTAAAGAATTGACATTACATTTTCCTTCTCAAACAAGAGAAAAGGCACTGGTATAATGATTTAATATTACTTAGTTTCTCTAAATTGGAATGCCCTTTTGTATCATTTGGGTTATATTTTATTAGAACCTTTTACAGCTGAAAAAATTTTAGTTCATAGAACTTAAATGTTTTCCCAAACTTCCACTGCTTTTGGCAGAGCCAGGATTAGAATCAAGATCTCTTGACTTAAAAATACACTGCTTTTTCACTGAACCAGGCTGCATCCTTAAAAATATAAAATAGTTATATATAAATTCATATAGAGAATATAGCAAGTATTTTCAATTTTCCCATTAAATACACTGAGTCATTCTCTATTTCAGCTTAGCAAGTCTCCCTTTCATGAAAACTTTAACCAGTGTCCCCTCAAAGAAACCAGGTCAATAACTTAGACACCTAAGTTTTGACATACTATTTCTCATAATTTTAATTCCTAGAAATGCAAAACAAATTATCATCATTTGTCTGTAGTGAGGACCAGAGTGAGGCTATGGTGAGGGTAAGTGTCAGGCCAAAGTGAGGATTAGGATCAGACCCTAGTGAGCATGAGAGTCAGCCATAATGAGTATGATATTCTTGCAACAAGGCGGACAAGAGTCAGGCCATAGTGAGGACCAGAATCAGGTCCCAGTAAGGAATCATTCAGGCTTTAGTGAGAAAAGGAGTCATGCCCCAGTGAGCCAAAGAATCAGGCTTCAGTGAGGAAAACTTTCAGGCCATAGTGAGGCATAGAGTGAGGCATTTGCTAGGCAAAGAATCAGGCCATAGAAATGACTAGTGTCAGGCTCTAGGGGACGAGTTTCAGGCCCTAGTGAGGCCAAGAGACAGGCTGATGTGAGGACCAGGGTCGGACCATCGTGAGAACAGACTCAGGGCCCGTTGAGGGGCACAGTCAGTGCATAGTGAGGAGAGAGTTGGGGAAATGATGAAAATTTGTTTCATATTTTTAGGAGTTAAAATTATGAGAAAGAGTATGTCAAAACAAAAATAGATGTCTAAGTTATTGACTTGGTGTCTTTGTTGATGGGCTTCCCATCAACAACAGCCCATTTACTAGCTGATGGGCTCAGCTAGTAAAGAATTTGCCTGCAATGTGGGAGACCTGGGTTCGATTCCTGGTTTGGGAAGGTCCCCTGGAGAAGGGAAAGGCTACCCACTCCAGTATTCTGGCCTAGAGAATTTCTTGGACTGTGTAGTCCATGGGGTTGCAAAGAGTCAGACATGGCTGAGCGACTTTCACTTTGTAACGTGGATAGCCTCGCCAAAAATTGCTTAACATGCCGCATGGGTTTAAGACCAATGAAGGAGACCAGTAAAGGATATCTGCATAGTGTATGAACAGCATCTACTGCTGCAATATTTTGTTAATATTATTCTACAGGTTTATATTCATGTATATGCAATATTTTCTTACAATAAAATGTAATCAAGCAGGGTAATAGATAGCACATAGCTAATGTGAGCATTTTTTGGAGCCACTTTTTACTGTTTTAAGTTTTGAGTAATGAAATTTTAAGTGTGAAAGAGCTTGTTTTTTGATCCAATCAGTTTTATCTTTGGACCACAAATATTTGCAGTAAAACCAAGGGAGCAATAGTGTTTCAGTTATCCTTTTCTGTATAACAAACCATCCTCCAAATTCAGAGCCTTTAAACAACCATTTATTAGCTCATGATTCTGTGGCTTGGCAATCTAGGTTTTGTTCAGCTGAGTAGTTCTGCTAATCTTACCTAGGACTGTTCACTGAGCTGCTGTCATTTTACAAGATGTCTTAGGGACTGGTTAGTCTGGGGTAGTTTCACTTCCATGTCTGGTGATTAGTGCTGGCCCTTGATGGGATAATGGGAATGATTGAGCCAAACATCTCCTAGGCTTACTCACATGCTGATAATCACAGAATTCCCCCAAAGTACCAAGAGAGTGAGCCCTCACATGCAAGCTCTTTTCAGATCTGTTTATGTTACTCTTGTCCCATTGTATAAAGCAAATCACAGAGAAAATATGCCAAGCTCAGAGAAAATACAAGAGAAGACTACTCAGTGGTGTGGATTTAGTCCACAAATACTGGTGGTCTTACCCGACACGTGGGTCGCCTGGTAGCTCAGAGAGTAAAAAGTCCTCCTGCAGTGCAGGAGACTCAAGTTTGATCCCTGGGCCAGGAAGATCTCCTGGAGAAGAGAATGGCAACCCACTCCAGTATTCTTGCCTAGAGAATCCCAAAGACAGAGGAGCCAAGTGGGCTATACAGTCCATGGGGTTGCAAAGAGTCAGACATGACTGAGCGACTAACACTTACCTGACACGTAAGAGCTCCGTGTTCAAGGTAGTGTTAAATGACATGTTTGGTGCAATAGATTTGAAACAAAACTGATTCGACACTTTCTCTACAGCAGATTATCATTTTCCTATTATTTTTGTTTTAGATACAACATTTGTTGGATTTAAAAATGTTTGTTCAGGTGAAACTAATGTAATATTCATTACTAACCCTTTAAATGAGGATTTACAGCATCCAATTCATGTGAAGAACATACAGCTGGTTGACACTACTGAACAATCGAAAATATTTATCCATAGGCCTGATTTAAGGTAAAATATGTGAAAATTAAGCTTCTTCTTCCCTGTCATCACAGTTTTCCATTGTTTTATTTCCCTGCCATAGACCTGAGAAAGTTGCTGTATTTAAAGTAACTGTACATGTCTATGAAATTTTAATCAGCATTATGAAAGTGTCTAATATATCTATGCCTTCAGGTAAGTTGAAGAATCTAGGCCTTATTATGTATATTTTCCCATGCTTTTCTGCTCGTGTATCATAAATAGCACCATCTTTAAACATGAAAGATAACAGACTGAGTCCGAAGTGTATTTGTACATTAAGATCTCTCTGTTAATAGTCATTAGAAATGAAAATCATGTCTATCATTTCTTCTCTTTTCCTTACCTCTTTTATTTCCTTTTGCTATCCAAATATCTTATTATGTGCACCGCAGTGTATATTTGGAAATTAAATGAGAATCATTATAATCATTGTGATTGAGAATATGAAGAAACTTTGAATGATGATTTTTTTTCAATCACAAAGGTTAGTTGGTGTCAGAATATTTCTAGAAGTTGAACCACTTAGATCCTAAGTCTTGAAAGAATATAGCCAGTAACTTCTATTCTTCATTAAGATGGACAGACCAGGAATTTAGATATAAGAAGGTACTGGAGGAAAGAAAATTTCCATTAGAGCTCTTTGACCATTTTTAGTACAGAGAGAAGACAAGAAATAATGCTAATTAGACATCTTTTCAGAGAAATGCAGTATTTCTTAATTAGTTTGATTTCATCTGATCTTATTTTGATGAAAACCCAGTATCTCCTCAATAACTGTTAAACCAAAGTGTTTTTTGGCTCACTGGAGGCTCCCCTCTCCTAATAGCTAATAGGAGCTATTAGCTCCTATTTAGTTATCATTGAATCTTTCATATTTCATATATAACTTTAATATCTAGGTCATGGAGAAAACATTATGTTTTAAAATATGTCTTTGAATTTTATGCTTTTATTGGGGTACTGTTGGCACAGTTCCAGATCCCTTTTACTAGGTAGCTCATCTAGCCCTCAAATGCTCTAAATGTTGGCCAGTAATGACCTGCATTTGCCTGCTTTTCCAGAAGATTATTCAAACAGGAGTAGTTCTGAGAGGCTAAAGCGCTCCCTACTACCACCTTCTTGCAGTCCATAAAAAAAATGATTAAATTATACAAGAAGTGGTAGAACCCCTCTGGGTGTAATTCATGATCCAGAGGTTCTCTTGAGATCAGATTGAAGCTGGTATGTAGACCACAGTTGTCCCCCTTTTCTTTCCCTTGCTGTATATGGCTTCTCTCCTTTGCTCTTCTCTCCTTTCCTTATTGAGAACTCTCTTTATAACTCACTTGAACAAAAATCCGCATCTCAGGTTCTGTTTCTTTGGAACCTGAAGTAAGATGGAGCCCTACACTATAATGTAAGAGTGCTACTGGGCACTCTATTCACAGACTTGCTCACAAAAACACTCTGCACACACTTGAACACAAAGAACACATAGCCTACAGAAATGTTTATTCAAATCATCTCCAAAACTAATAGAGGAAGGAATAGTTTATAGTTTCACGTCTTTTTTAGCAAAAAGCTCAGGTCTACTAGATAGTATTTTGTTGTTATAACTCTGGAATAAATTTTATTTCCCCATTGTATATATCATATAGTGTAAGTATACTATATACCATGTATATACAATGTCTAGTACATTGCAAATTAAGCAGCCATTTTTATTATTATACCTAATAACAGTCAACACTCCAAGTGGCTCAAGATGAAAGCAGAATACCATCTATCATTGAACTACATGATGGGATTATAGTATTTCATCTCTTACGGTTTGGATATCTACAGAATGGTTATTAAAATATGTAGCATAAAAATTATAATTTAAATATATCCGCTTGTATATACATAGACAAAAGCCTACAAGAATGAATATATACTAATCTATAATTGTTGATGAGCCTAAAAACTTGGGATAGAAAGGTGAAGTGGACTGAGATTTTATTAAGGATTTATTTTATAGGAAACATGCAGTACATTTATAATTCTTAGAGAACCATTAAAAAGAAGAAAAGGAAGGTAAAAATATAAAGATTTCCCTGCCAACACAAGGATTTTATATGTCTGTACTACTGAGTAATTTACCTACTCTTTGAGCAGTGTTAATATATTTTGAGCAATGCACAAATATGAAATGTATCATTCAACAAAATATAAAATAGCAAAATGGAATTTAATTTTTTTCTCACAGATATAAATTGTCCTTTTGAAATGTTAATGAATCACAATAATAGACCAAGTCAATACAATGGAAAAGCATCATTACAATGCTAATTATATATGCTACTTGGTCCCACTTTGAATCCTTTCTGAAATAAGATTCAAACAATGTTGTGGTACTCTAATCAAATATGCAACTATATTTTAATGCTCTCCAGAAATAGGGAGTTTATACTAAATCTAAGTATTTATGCATTTCACCTTTTCTCCACAGTAAGGTGAATCCATCAGATTGTGTAGATATGGTTTGTGATGCCAAAAGGAAATCTTTACTTAGAGATATGGATGGCTCCTTCCTGGGGAATTCTGGTTCAGTGATACCTGAAGCAGAATATGAATGGAATGGAAATAGCCAGTTTGGAATTGGAGACTATAGAATTCCTAAGGTGATGCTCACATTCCCAAATGGAAGTAGAATTCCTGTCACTGAAAAAGCACCTTATAAAGGTTTGTTGGCTCTTATTCTGTTAGTCTTCAGGTTCATGGAACAAAACATTTTTTATTTTTAATGATTGATGTACTCTAATGTATATTTTGTACTTATTAGTCATATGTACAAGCAAAAGATAATATGTGAATGCTTTTGTAGGGAGATTCTGTTTCATTTATAAATGTGTTTTCTACCATTTCCAGGAATCATTAGAGATTCAACCTGTAAATACATTACAGAATGGCAGGGTCATAGGTGCTTTGGGATGGAATATGCAATGATGGTTATCGAAAGCCTGGATTCCGACACAGAAACTCGAAGACTCTCCCCGGTGGCTATAGTGAGCAATGGTTATGTTGATCTCATTAATGGTAGGTATTCAATGTAAATCAAATAGAGTTACTCAAAGCATTCACTCTTTATTAGATTCATGGACATATCTCATAAATTATCTGTCACAAAGAACTAGCAAACATCTGAACTTCCTTGCCTTCTGATTGTAAGAAAGATCTAAGGAAGGTAAAGAGACTTGACTCTTCAGCAGTACCCCTCCCATTAGAAAGCAGGCAATGACTCTAAACTGACTGTTAAAAGAAGAGCAGGCAGGTTATGCCTTGGGTCATGTTTATAGGTATGAATGTGGACGGAGGAGCCTGGTAGGCTGCAGTCCATGAGGTCGCTAGGAGTTGGACACAACTGAGCAACTTCACTTTCACTTTTCACTTTTATGCACTGGAGAAGGAAATGGCAGCCCACTCCAGTGTTCTTGCCTGGAGAATCCCAGGGACGGCAGAGCCTGTTGGGCTGCCGTCTATGGGGTCGCACAGAGTCGGACACGACTGAAGCGACTTAGCAGCAGCAGCAGCAGCAGTGGCATAAATACATTTAAGAAAAAATTGATCTGAATGTCTGCAAAAAACCCCCAATTTTCCTTACATAAATTAAAAAACGGATAATGTGTTATTTGTAATACTTGAGGAGGAACAGTGTCAACCTACACCTTTCATTTTCATGAATCCTTGGAAGATTTAATCTTGAATCAGTGAGTTGTGAGGTTTTTTGTTTGGCTTTGGTTTTTGTCCATCCTGATTTCTTTGACTATGAAGACTATCTTGTCAAGCTCCAGAGTCTAGGTCCCTTCCATTCTGGCCCTTGTTGGCTCTCATATAATGGAAGGCAGTGGTCTCCTGAGGATTCAGATCAACTCTGGTGTCCAAGAGTTTTTGAATAAACAGGTGACGTTCTAAAAGCTACTTAAAACAGAGGGCAAGGACTCATTATATATCCCTGAAGTGGCATTGGGGGCTCAAATATTAGTCCCTAATCGTGCTTTTAGAGTCTTTGAAATGCTGAAGGGGCACATAACCAGGATCAGAAAGATCTCTCTGTCCTGACAATGTCACAACATATACCAGAATATTCTGAAATTCCCAAAAGAGCCAATACCCTACAAGTTCATTTTTTTACCTTGTTGAAGAGACTAGAATAAGCTATGTCAGCTCGTTGATTTCAACTCGCTCCACAATTCTGCTCTGACATATAATCTGCCTGGTTTCTATGACCTACAGTCAACCCAGTTTCAAATTCTACCTTTCAGATTTATAAAGCAGAGAAATCATGGAAAGAATTTTAGACCAGTAAGTGACTAATGAAGAGGTTTACAAATTGCTCTGTTTTGTATGAGGAAAGATTTTATTCTTCTTATTTTTATATTTTGCTTTTCCTGAAAGACATTACAAGTTTTGCATTTATAATAGTGATATGACATTTCTCTTTTAAATAAATTTTAAAAAGTGACTGTCTAAGGGTAAAGAACCCACCTGCCAACGCAAGAGACATGAGATGTGTGTTCGATCCCTGGATTGAGAAGATCCCCTGGAGGAGGTGATGGCAACCCACTCCAGTATTCTTGCCTGAAGAATCCCATGGACAGAGGAGCCTGGCGGGCTACAGTCCATAGGGTCACAAAGAGTTGGACATGACTAAACTGACTTAGCACACATGCACGTCAGTTTAATGAGAATATAGTTTCAGTTCAGTTCAGTTGCTCAGTCATGTCCGACTCTTTGCGATACCATGAATCATAGCACGCCAGGCCTCCCTGTCCATCACCAACTCCCGGAGTTCACTGAGACTCACGTCCATCGAGTCAGTGATGCCATCCAGCCATCTCATCCTCTGTCGTCCCCTTCTCCTCCTGCCCCCAATCCCTCCCAGCATCAGAGTCTTTTCCAGTGAGTCAACTCTTCACATGAGGTGGCCAAACTACTGGAGTTTCAGCTTCAGCATCATTCCTTCCAAAGAAATCCCAGGGCTCATCTCCTTCAGAATGGACTGGTTGGATCTCCTTGCAGTCCAAGGGACTCTCAAGAGTCTTCTCCAACATCACAGTTCAAAAGCATCAATTCTTCGGTGCTCAGCCTTCTTCACAGTCCAACCGTGACATCCATACATGACCACAGGAAAAACCATAGCCTTGACTAGATGGATCTTTGTTGGCAAAGTGATGTCTCTGCTTTTGAATATGTTATCTAGGTTGGACATAACTTTCCTTCCAAGGAGTAAGCGTCTTTTAATTTCATGGCTGCAGTCACCATCTGCAGTGATTTTGGAGCCCAGAAAAATAAAGTCTGACACTTTTTCCACTGTTTCCCCATCTATTTCCCATGAAGTGATGAGACCGGATGCCATGATCTTCGTTTTCTGAATGTTGAGCTTTAAGCCAACTTTTTCACTCTCCACTTTCACTTTCATCAAGAGGCTTTTTAGTTCCTCTTCACTTTCTGCCATAAGGGTGGTGTCATCTGCGTATCTGAGGTTATTGATATTTCTCCAGGCAATCTTGATTCCAGCTTGTGTTTCTTCCAGCCCAGTGTTTCTCATGATGTACTCTGCATAGAAGTTAAATAAGCAGGGTGACAATATACAGCCTTGATGTACTCCTTTTCCTATTTGGAACCAGTCTGTTGTTCCATGTCCAGTTCTAACTGGTGCTTCCTGACCTGCATACAGATTTCTCAAGAGGCAGGTCAGATGGTCTGGTATTCCCATCTCTTGAAGAATTTTCTACAGTTTGTTGTGATCCACACAGTCAAAGGCTTTGGCATAGTCAATACAGCAGAAATAGATGTTTTTCTGGAACTCTCTTGCTTTTTCCATGATCCAGCAGATGTTGGCAATTTGATCTCTGGTTCCTCTGCCTTTTCTAAAACCAGCTTGAACATCTGGAAGTTCACAGTTCACATATTGCTGAAGCCTGGCTTGGAGAATTTTGAGCATTACTTTCCTAGCGTGTGAGATGAGTGCAATTGTGCGGTAGTTTGAGCATTCTTTGGCATTGCCTTTCTTTGGGATTGGAATGAAAACTGACCTTTTCTAGTCCTGTGGCCACTGCTGAGTTTTCCAAATTTGCTGGCATATTGAGTGCAGCACTTTCACAGCATTATCTTTCAGGATTTGAAAGAGCTCAACTGGATTCCATCACCTCCACTAGCTTTGTTCGTAGCGATGCTTTCTAAGGCCCACTTGACTTCACATTCCAGGATGTCTGGCTGTAGGTCAGTGATCACACCATCATGATTATCTGGGTCATGAAGGTCTTTTTGTACAGTTCTTCTGTGTATTCTTGCCACCTCTTCTTGATATCTTCAGCCTCTGTTAGGAAATAATAGCAATGTGGCAAAAATTATGACAGTGTTAGAAGGATTATTGAAGCTTGGGATGTCTCTACTAGGTAGAAAGAATAATTCCAAGATAAAATTAGTACATACCACTAAAGTTTCCCTCAATTTTATTTGTTTTTAAAATACGGCTTATGTTACTCTAAATTTTTTATTTTATGTATAGAAATGTCTGTGTCCAAAACCCACAAAGAAGGATTATTTAAAAGCAGGATTTATGTTTTTATTTTTTAATATAAATTTATTTGTTTTAATTGGAGGCTAATTACTTTACAATATTGTTTTGGTTTTGCCATACATCAACATGAATCCACCATGGGTATACACATGTTCCCCATCCTAGGATTTATGTTTCTAATGCTAAGGAATATGTTATGCTCTATTTGAGCTTCAGAAGTTTATATTGATGTAAAATTCAATCGAAGTTCAGTTATAAATATTGATAATTCCAAGCAAGCTAGGAAATTGAGCAAAACTAATGAATAAATACATCAGGAAAATTCATCATTCCATATCTCACTGCTGTGTATATATATAATCCCAGCCACTTTAAAACTGAAGTGCAACAGAGAAGGTTCTTACAAGTCATGTTACATGTGTTCTGGAAATGTCTGGATTCAGGTGAAATTGTCCACTTTCTTTTGGCTTTTGAGAGAGTTTAAGGGAGTGTTATTTTTCACGTTTCTTCTGTTTATGTATGATGTTGACCCTCCAATGTACCTATCCTCATTCACAAAAATATTAAAATAAGAAGGAATGTTAAAGGCAATAAAAATAAACTTAAAAGTTGGTCAAGTTAAGAAATTAACTAATGAACAAATGAGTGTGTGAAAGAAATAATGCATCGGTGATTTGGACATTCAAATGTGTGTGTTTTCTAGGTACAAGCTGTATTTTTAGCAAATTAGCTCTGCTGGAGTGTATTTCTCAATAAATGGTTTGAGAAAGTTGTTTCCCCACCCAAAGTCACATTTGATAGGAGAAACAGGAGAAAGCATCAAGCATTTTCTTCCTCACTGTGGGGCCTGGACATGATTATTAAAGTAGATATATAAGTAAACCTGCTATTTCCTTTAATAACCTTCCAATGCAGATCCTCAACATATTAATTTACCTTCTGACCCTGGGCTGTCTAAAAGTAAGGATAGTAGAGAGGCAGTTGCTTCCCTGCGTTCCTTTTCAAAAAAAAAGTTTCCGTGCAACCCATTGTTGTCTGCTTAAAGTGCGTCAGGAGCCTTTATTCGCTGGCTGCACTGGGCCTCTGTTGCCACGCACAGATTTTTGTTGCTGTGCTGGGCTTCCTCTAGTTGCAGCGAGCGTGGGCTGCTCTCTAGCTGTGGTGCCCAGACTCCCTGTTCAGGTGGCTTCTCCAGTTGTGGAGCACAGGCTCTAAGGTGCACAGGCTCAACAGTCGTGGTGCACGGGCTTATCTTCCCACCAGGGAACAAATCTGTGTCCCCCACATTAGCAGGTGGCTTCTTAACCACTGAACCAAAGGAAAGACCCCTGCCTTCTTTTTTAAGGCAAGGCTTCAGAAATAGCTTAGATCACTGAATGGACATGTGGATGGATAATGGCTGTAAATGCTGAGCTTGACCACTGCAATTTATTTTGAATACAGTTACACTTCAGGCTTTGCACTAGTAATATTCATAATATGCACTAGTAATATTCATAATATGGAACATGAACTTTCATTTGTGTGGATGTAGGCCCACAGGATCATGGCTGGTGTGCCGGGTACACATGCCAGAGAAGATTGTCCCTGTTTCACAGCATCGTGGCTCTGGGCAAATCTTACGAGGTCTACTTCACAGGCACCAGTCCTCAGAATCTTCGACTGATGTTGCTTAATGTTGACCATGACAAGGTAAGGCAAGACAGAAATAATTTCTTATTTTATTATTGGTTCCAGGTGTACAGCACAGTGATTGATTCAGTGGTACATATACACGTGTCTATCTGAAACTAACACACACTGTTAACCAACTATACTCCAATGTAAAATAAAAAGTATTTAAATAAATAAATGAAGTAATTATTGATAGGTATGTAAAAAATAATAAAAATTATTTCATTTATTGACTTTGTCAAGAAATGCACTTTATCATTCAGTAATCCTATGACGATTATTTCTGTTCAATTCTTTCGAAGTAATTTATTTTAAAAAGTCTAAAAACAAACAAAAAAAGAATTACTGGGGAATCCCCTGGCAGTCTAGTAGTTTAGACTCGAGGCTTCTACTGCATGGGTCGGGGAACTAAGATCCAGCATGCCATACAGTGTGGCCAGAAAAAAAGAATGAATAAACTTAAAATCAAAGGCTTAAATAAAGAGTTATTGAAGTTATTTGCATATATATCTATCCGCTAAGGACTTTACTTCCTTCCCTGTCCTCTGGAACAACATCAGCCTTACAGCTCCTTTTCAGGAACCAGTAGGTCACTAAGAATACTGAGAATCCAGACAGCTTTATCAGCCTGAGAGCACACAGGAGTTCCCAACACCTCTCCACATAGGCACTGGCTTGTGCTGCTACATCTGAGGTGTGACAGTGAGCCCTATGATTTGTGTGATTAGCAAGCAAACCTGAACTTGTACATAAAAATACCATGCATCTAAAACCAGCCTCTTAGGATTATATTGTCATTCTTCCATGCTGCTGTTATTCATATATGTCAGGAATACACCTTTGGAACTTACTTCAGAGATCACAACACATTATCTAAAATATCTTCAATAATGTCAGCTCTTTGCTGTAAAATGAATTCAGCAGAGATAATTAACTTTATGCTATGTCAGTGGGAAAAGAGTATGAGGTTAAGTAGAAGTCTCATACTATAGATTTTTTTCCTGAGTATGAGACTCAGAAGTCCCAGAGTATCAGCAACTGATACTGATCAGTAATGAGTATGAGACGAGGCACAGAGAGGAGTAAGGAAAGGAGACACTTGAGAATGGCGAGAGCATTTCCATCCTCTCAGCTGCTCAAGATAAAACCTTGGAATCATTCTTTATTCCTCTCTTTCTTTCACATTCCTCATCTAGCCCATCTGCAAATCCTATTGAGTGTTCCTGCAAAATGTCCAGGATCTGGCCACTCCTCACCTCCAGTGCTTCTATCCAGCTTGAGCCAACATTATCTCCTCCCTGAAGTAACGCAGTTCCCTCCCAACTCCTCCTCCTGCTCTGACTTTGCCCCCTCTGTGGTCTGTTCTCAGTAACAGAGCTCAGTAACCACCAAGATACCTTCAAAAACACAGGTCAGAGCAGGCCACGCCTGTGCTCCAAATCCTGCAATAATTTCCCCATTGTCTCCGTACAAGAGCCGGAGTCCTCACAATGGTCTACAGGGCACCTAAGAATCTCCCACATCCCTTACCGCTCTGACTTCTCCTCCATCCATGCTGTGCCCCTTGCTATTCCTCACCACACCAGACATCTTACCCTCTGGGCCTGCATTTCTGATGATGGTAAGTCTGCCTGGAACATTCTACATTCTACTCCCAACTTCCTCAACTCTCATTCTCCTTTGTAGGCCTACCCTGACCACCCCTCCCTGCTGGCTTACCCAGTTAGTCAGACTCTGATCTACCTTTCCTTTTTTTTCTATGGCACTTCTCACCTTTTAACATGCTTCATACTCTAATTTTTATTATTTCTATTAGTTATTGTCTCTCCCTATTCTAGAATGTAAGCTCGAAGAGGGCAGGGACTTTTGAAAGTTCCTAAAATAGTGCCTAAATCAGACAGGGACTCAATTTTTTGAGTGAAAGAGAATATTTTTGTGTAGCTTATTAGATTTCTTGTAAATTCTGCCCCGCCTTTGCAAAAGCCAAGTCTCCTTACTTTATTTGATAGCATGAAATATGGGGAATGAACATGAAGGATGACCCACACTTAATCAGGATAGTTATTTTGACTGATTTTTTTGGGTTTTTTTTTGTCTTACTAACAAAATTTTCTCAGAGATGAGCAGTGTTTTCAACATTAAGTACCTAATTTTGTGTGGTTGCATTGTACAGAAGAGCACTGCTAATGTTCCCATTTCCCCTGCCCCTGGAGTTGAAAGCCTGTGTTGAACATCATCTTTTAAAGGAATTCTTTCTTTAATTTAGAGGTTGTCCTCTAGTATTTTTTCTTACATTACTTTCTTTCCTATGAATGCATGCATGCTCAGTCGCTCAGTCATGTCTTATTCTTTGAGACCCTATGAACTATAGCCCGCCAGGCTTCTCTGTCCATGGGATTTCCCAGGCAAGAATACTGGAGTGGGTTGCCATTTCCTTCTCCAGGGGATCTTCCTGACCCAGGGATTGAAACCAAGTCTCTTGCTTCTCCTGCATTGGCAGGCAGATCCTTTACCACTGCACCACACGGGAAGCCCTTCCATGAATTCACACGCACCTTGCATGCCTGCATGCATGCTGAGTCGCTTCAGTCATGTCCAACTCCTTGCGATCCCATATTGAATGTAAATCTGTTTAAAGTTTTTAGTTTAATATTTACCCTAAATCCATAAAACTTTGTTTTAATATTCTATGGAAGGCATGTATAAAGAATATTTTCAAAGTGCTAAATTCTAGTATTCTGTTTCATTGTTCTCTTTAGATGTAAAAATGTTGTTTATTTTTAATAGGCTGTTCTGGTAGGAATTTTTTTCCCCACACGTCAGCGTTTGGATGTCTATGTGAACAATACACTGGTCTGCCCCCAAAACACAGTGTGGAACTCCCAACAGAAACATTGTGAACTTACTAGACAACTATATACAGGTATTTGCTCAGAAAAATACTGCATACATTGTATATGTACTTAACCGTGTATAAAATTCTTCATAGTGTTTCATTATTAATGTTTTTAGTTCCTTAGCCCTTGACAAATACAGAGAAAATAAATGTTTACCCACGGTCCACCACACACTAAGATGTGTTCCTTTAGAACATGTGTGCCCTGAAAGATCCCTTCTGATGGAATTCTTATCTATCTGCACACCTGCAGATAAATGTCTGTGT
Source organism: Bos javanicus (assembly GCF_032452875.1). Taxonomy (NCBI): domain Eukaryota; kingdom Metazoa; phylum Chordata; class Mammalia; order Artiodactyla; family Bovidae; genus Bos; species Bos javanicus. The sequence continues at coordinate 55,065,393 of NC_083881.1, read as the reverse complement.
GTACCATGGCTATTCCTTTGCCCCAGGAACATTTATATGCTATGCATTTAGTTCAGTTATTCCTGCGTACAGAAGACATTTCGCTTAGAATTTTTACCCTATGTTTGCTTCACTTCTCTTTCGTAGAGGTCAGAACCTAACTTCATTGGTAGTCACCAGAAGTATTGCTGAGAAAGTTAGTATAACAGCAGTTGAACACTGTGAAGTAAATATGTGAAATAAACTCTGGATTTAAAGGAAATATATGAAAGAAGCTAACTTGCGGATTTACCAGTGTTGCAAAACTGGGATTTATCTCTGCTCCTGGAATTTTTTTTTGTTAAACATGGTCCTAATAAGCCCAGTCCACTCCTTTCTACGTGTGCTACTTATCATCATATTTTAGTTGCGCCCCCTAATCCTGGTTAATGATTACATCAATGTGTGCTGTAGATCATAATAGAAGCTAGACAGGAGAGTATGAATGAACAACCCATAATCATTACTGTCTATGAAGCAAGTCCTACTTCTACTAACATGAATAGCTGCTATTTCCAGAGACGTTGCTATGTGTCAGGCACTGTGCTAAGTGCTTTGTATATAATAACTCGCTGTTCCTATGTCCTAATAATAACCCTCTGAGGTAGGCACAGATGAGTAAACTGAGACACAGGGCAATGAAGTAATTTGCCAAGGTCTCTGTCTTAGCTCAGGCTGCCATAAGAAAACACCATAAACTAGATGGCTTAAAACAGAAATTTATTTTTTTACTATTCTGGAGGCTGTGAGATCAGGATACCATTATGGTCTGGTTCTGAATACTTGCAGATGGCTGTCTTCTCACTGTAATCTCAGGTGGCAGGGAGGGGCTGGGGAGAGAGCGTGAGCTCTCTGGTGTCCCTTCTTATAAGGGCCTTAATTCATCATGAAGTCCCCACCCTCACTTCATCTGAACCTAATTACTTCACAAAGGCTTCATCTCGAAATCCTGTCACATTGCGGGTTATGGCTACCGTAGGTGAATTTGAGTTGGGGGACACAATTCAGTCCAGAGCAATATCAAAGCTGGAGGGGCAGAGCAAGGTACTGAACACATAGAGTCTAGCTCTATAACCCACGCTCTTTGTTATGCTCCTTGGCCTCCTTGTAAACCAGGAGAGTCAGTGTTATTTTTAGACACAAATGATTGCACCTGTTTGCAGCTTAATTTTTATAAATTTCAACTCTTTTTTTTTTTTAAAAAGACAATACTTTTGATTCAAAGTACTCCATCATTCAAGTCAAGGAAATAGAATATCAACAGACAGAATTTAATAAATTGGTTACAGGGAATTGATTATAGAAGTTTGCAAAACAGTACCACACTGCCCTTTTAGAAAATTTTTTTCTGAAATAGCATTGTTTTTAGACAAACATTTTGCTTTGACACTTGGAATGAGAATAATATCCTATTATGACTGTACATATCGCTTTGCTGCTGCTGCTGCTGCTGCTGCTGCTGCTGCTGCTAAGTCACTTCAGTCGTGTCCGACTCTATGTGACCCCATAGACGGCAGCCCACCAGGCTCCCCCGTCCCTGGGATTCTCCAGGCAAGAACACTGGAGTGGGTTGCCATTTCCTTCTCCAATGCAGGAAAGTGAAAAGTGAAAGTGAAGTCACTCAGTCGTGTCCGACTCTTAGCGACCCCATGGACTGCAGCCTACCAGGCTCCTCCATCCGTGGGATTTTCCAGGCAAGAGTACTGGAGTGGGGTGCCACTGCCTTCTCCGACATATCTCTTTAGGTTGCCCAAAATGTTAAGACATGAGAAAGTTACCTAGAATAAGTGATATATGCATCTCTAATGGTAGCTTGAGAACAGCTTCAATTTATAATACAAAAGCACATGCTTCAGATTCATGAAATGTTTAAGCCAAATTGCAAGTAGATGTTCAAAAATATATAGTAATAATGAAATGCTTTCTTAATGCCATTGCTATGGATGTCTATTATGTTAGTAAGAAATAATCTCTCTTTTCTAAGATTCTAATTTCTTTTCCTCAGTATGCCCCACTATGAAATGTGGTAAGAAGCTTCATATCACATTCCGGTATTATACAGTCAGACTTTGTGTTCAGTATGTGTTAGTGGATTTATTACTTCTTGGACATTGTTTATACTATGCCCTAAAATCACATATATACTTATTCATTACATACATAGGTATATATAATCTCAATCACTTTTACAAAAATTCAGTGCCCTAGAAGAATTTGTTTTGCATTAACTAAAGGGTTTTCAGTCTGAAATGTAAACTTGTGTTATTGATGTGAGATCCTTCTGAGATGTTTTCATATAAACTTCATTTATAGTATATACTTTTGTCCTTAGTAAAAATAGAAGCACTGAATCATCAATTTTCCTTAATAGCTGGTATAGAGCACTGCATAAACTAAATGGCTATTAAAGTTAAATTTACATTTTTAAATTACAAAATGCCTTTAGTCACGGCTTTAAAATTCTGAAAATATAAAGAGTATTATAAGTACAACATAGATTTCTAGTTTATAATTAGATTTTATTTCTCATTAGTATGTCTATAGCTAGTTGTTTTTTATACTAAATTTAATATATAATGATTATTAATAGTATTATTTTAAAAATTGACTAATTTTGCATGTCAGTTCTATAAATGTTTTTGCTTTTAATATGCACATTTTCCTGTAAAAGAATGATAATATTGAACTTTTTCAGAATTTCATACATTTAAACAAATATTAAATACTGCATGGTAATTATGATAATATAAATAAATGTAACTGTGCTGTTTTGGCTTTTTTTCCTTTATAGAGCAATTACTTCCTAACCTGAATTCCACTCTCCCTGGTGAAAACTACTTTGATAGAACCTACCAGATGCTTTACCTTTTGGTTAAAGGAACTATACCTGTTGAAGTTCACACCACTGCAGTCATATTTGTCTCTTTCCAATTACCTGCTGTAACAGAGGATGACTTTTATAGCTCTCATAATCTGGTTAGAAATCTTGCTTTGTTCCTAAAGATACCAAGTGACAAAATCCGTGTCAGCAAAGTAATACGAGGGGAGAGCCTGCGGAGGAAGAGATCCATGGAGCTCACAGTTGAACTGGAGATTGGTGATCCTCCCCCTCAGCTCATAACCAATGACACCGCAGGTATGAAAAGTAGACACTTGAGAAAGGGTAATGTCATTACCAAAACCGCATCCACAAATAACACTATTGAGGCTTGATAAGCCAGGCTCAGGAAATCTCACCAACCCCACATCCTGAACCCTCTAAGGACCTGGAAACCCTTTTCTCTGCTCTACTCCTGTAATCTCAAATTATTTTGAATTATGAAGAAACTTCAACCTCTATTTTGTCATTATAGCAATTAATTACTTCCATAATAGGATTTGACCTAACGTAAGATCCAAAAAATGACCTAAGGAAGTGACCTTATAGTTGAGAGATTCAGGATGAAAAGAGTTGGTCAATGAATGAAAAGAGTTGGTCAAAGTGGGTGGTAAGAATACTGGAGCTGAGGAAATAGGTAGTGAGAGTTTGGTCCAATTGAAGAACTGGAAAGGACCCAGAAGATCTGCAGCAGAAGGCTCCAGGAAGAACAAGCTGCTGGAGACGAGGTTGAGAGGTAGACAGGTACTAGATCGTGGGAAACCGAAAGAGGTTCTCCTCTTTGTAAGCCCAGAAAAAGGAAGTAGGGGTCTTCCTAAGGGAGATAAATAAACCCTTGGAGATTCTGAGAGGTGGAGTAGTAGGATGGATTTCTAAAGTCATCTATTTGCCCTAATAAGTGCAAATGTGCAAGAATATGTCCTGTCTTTCATTTCTGTGAATGACCTAATCAGCCTTGCTAGCCATCACCCCTTTCTCTGACACTCACTCACTATACTCTATTTTCTAGGTATCAGAGATAAAAATAAGCTCAGCTATTCTGCCAGAGGTAACTTTGGTGGCTTAAATTATGGTTTCCTTAGGCTTACTCTGGCTGAGCATTTGGGTAAATGTTCAGACCTTCAGATTTTGTTCCTCTCCATCTTTTCAAGTTGGTATCTGAATGACAAGGGACTTCCTTGACCTCAGACCCTCATGTTGCCCTCTTGTCCTCATAGTTTCTGTGACAGGGTGGGTGGTCTTCTCTGCTCTGCCCGAACCTCTCTGGTGCAACTGAACTTTCCCGGCCTCTTGACATGCAATCACATTCTCAGCTGTAATTCCATGCTGATGTCTCTGGTGGTCAAGCCAAGTGTCTAGGCATACGCGTCTCCAAGAGGATGAGATATGGGTCTTTGTAGGGGGAAGATTAGCATCCAGCTTAAACTTCAAGTCCCTTTACTTGTACAAATCCTGGGATGGGCTTTGACTTTCAAGGCCCTGGAAAAATGGTCCACTTAATAATGTGGTCAAATAATTGACTATTATAAAAGTTGTACAAATAAGACTTATTCTTAAAGAGAGTCTCCTTGTTGTATGAATTTCAGACTCAGAAAATCCTCATCTTCCCCATTCCTGTTAAGTGTCTTCTTCATTCAACTCCCAGGCTCTCTTATGTGTCCACTTAGGTACTGAGTGTTCTCATCTTCTGCCACCAGTGTCGTCACTCATTTCCCCAGGTGGTTTGCTTCTGAGCTTTAACCCCATGCACCAGCCATGTTGCTCTTCTGGAATTCTACCAGTTAGGCAGGCAAAAGCTTCCTCCCTTGTGGGGATCAGCCTGTGGAAAGGCTTGCATGAATGGAAGGAAGTGCTGATCAGCTCTCTGTTGAAGGAAATAGGAAGCACAGGCTTGTGTTTGCAGCCAGATCTTCCATTGGGCTTCCCTGGTGGCTCAGCTGGTAAAGAATCCGCCTGCAATGTGGGAGACCTGGGTTCGATCCCTGGGTTGAGAAGATCCCCAGGAATAGGGAATGGCTATCCACTCCAGTATTCTGGTCTTAAGAATTACATAGACTGTATAGTCCATGGAGTCGTAAAGAGTCAGACAAGACTGAGAGACTTTCACTCTCTGCCCAGTCATAGGTTACTCTTCTTCATCAGCCTTGGGTTTCCTTATATCTACAGGGTCAGGGATTTGGGATCAACATAGTCTCTAATTTAGTCTAGGAGTTGCATCACGTTGAGATACAGGTCTGTATATATAGATTGTTCACTGACTAAAAATTTCCCTGGTAAGCCCTTACGTGTATTGAGGTCCAGTACTTACTACACTAGCCACTCTAATGTCAAAAAACCCTGTGATTTATTTCCTGTATGTAATCTAAATTGCTTCACATACAACCTCTCCTACCCTCCATTCTCTTAAAGCAGTTTTATCTTGCTAGCCAGATTTAGATATAAATTTGGATATTTAGATACCCAGATATAAGCACACTGCTGTTTAAAAACATGGAAATAGGGGCAGGAGGACAGATAGGCTAACAGCTTGTTTCTAAGACTTAAACTGAATTAGGGTTTGAGGTCTCAAGGAAAGCCCTATAGTCTGGCAAGGAGTGACATCACAGCAAAATTTTGCAAAGTGGCAAGAAAGATATGCATGGAATAACACTTCTGGCCCCTCACAGCCTTCACAAAATGTTAGGACATCTATAAGTTTCCAGGTGTCCTAGAAAGTGGTTGCTTAAGTACTGAGGGGACCTCTGGACAAAGAGTCGTGTCAGAAAAAACAGCTCTTCAAGTGAAAGTCTTTGGTTTCTAGCTGGCAGTCAGCAGAAATCAATGCCTTCACATGTCAGATGGTCAGAGAGAACCTGTTAATCATGCCAGCAGGTCAGGCGTGCCACCCTGCACCAAAAACCACTGAGGAGAGATGGGAGTAGCAGTGTATGGATGTGAAGCACCTTTGTACAGCTGGCACGAGGTCACGTGGCATACCCAGAAAGCCATCGTGTAGGAGCGTGTGTGGGTGGGGAGAGTCTGAAAGACTGCCATTTATCCCAAAGAGACTGAATCAACCAAAAGAGGCCTTTAAAATGGACAGGGACTAAAAATACCCAAGACTGTGATTTTCAGTGTCACATGAGACCTTCTGCCCGAGAGCACCGCCTGAGCACACTAAGCTTGAGGGCCTAGGCTTCATGGAAGAAACTCAGTGACTAAAGCCCTCAGGGCATGAGTCTGGATAAGGAAGGTGCTAGAGATGTAGGAACAGTACACCAAGACACTGGCTGTGGTTGTTGTTGTTGTTTTATTTTTTGTTTCTTTTTTATTGGAATATAATTGATTGTACAGTGTTGTGTTAGTTCCTGCTGTACATCATGAATCAGCCGTTGTTGTTCAGTCGTCCAGTCGTGTCCAACTCTTTGCGACCCCATAGAGTGCAGCACGCCAGGCCTCCGTGTCTATCACCATCTCCCAGAGTTTGCCCAATTTCATGTCCATTGCATCAGTGATACCATCCAGCCATCTCTTCCTCTGATGCTTTCCCAGCATCAGGGACTTTTCCAATGAGTCGACTGTTCACACCTGCTTCAGCTTCAGCATCAGTCCTTCCAATAAGTATTCAGAGTTGATTTCCCTTAATATTGACTGGTTTGATCTCCTTGCTGTCCAAGGGACACTCAGGAGTCTTCTCCAGCACCACAGTTCAAAGGCATCAATTCTCTGGCATTCTGCCTTCTTTACAGTCCAGCTCTCACAACAGTACATGACCACTGGGAAGACCATAGCCTTGACTATATGGACCTCTGACAGGAGAGTAATGTATCTGCTTTTCAACACACTGTCCAGGTTTATCATAGCTTTCCTGCCAAGAAGCTAATGTCTTCTGATTTCATGGCTGCAGACACAGTCTGCAGTGATTTTAGAGCCCAAGAAGAGGAAATCTGTCACTAGCTCCACCTTTTCCCCTTCTATATGCATGAAGTAATGGTATTGGATGACATAATCTTAGTTTTTTTAATGTTTAGTTTTAAGCCAGCTTTTTCATTCTCCTCCTTCACTCTCATCAAGAGGCTCTTCAGTTCCTCTTCACTTTCTGCCATTAGAGTGGCATCATCCACACAAGAGAGGTTGTTGATATTTCTCCCACCTATCCTGATTCCAGCTTGTAACTCATCCAGCTCAGCATTTCTCATGATGTGCTCAGTGTATATGTTAAATAAACACGGTGACAGCAGTGTACTGCTATTGTACTGCTTTCTCAATCCTGAACCAATCAACTGTTCCATACAGGGTTCTAACTGTTGCTTCTTGACCTGCATACAGGTTTCTCAAGAGACAGGTAAGATGGTTGGTATCCCCATCTCTTTAAGAGTTTTCCACAATATGTTATGATCCACACAGTCAAAGGCTTTAGTGTAGTTGATAAAAGAGAGGTAGATGTTTTTCTGGAATTTCCTTTCTTTCTCTATGAACTAACAAATGTTGGCAATTTAAATCTCTGGTTCCTCTGCCTTTTCTAAACCCAGCTTGTATGTCTGGAAGTTCTTGGTTCTCATAATGCTGAAGCCTAGCATGCAAAACTTTAAGCATGACCTGATTAGATGATTAAGCAGGTTCTGATTAGACCTGGGAGATGAGGCAATTGTCCGATGATTAGGTCATTCTTTAATACTGCCCTAAGGAGGGGATACATATGTGTATATGTGTACATATATCCCCTCCTTCTTGAGCCCCCCTCCCACTGTCCCATTCCACTCATCTAAGTTATCACAGTTCCAGCCCTCTAGGTCATCTCAGAGCACTGAGCTGAGCTCCCTGTGCTGTATGACAACTTCCCACTAGCTGTTTTACACATGGTAGGGTATATATGCCAGTGATACTCTCTCAGTTCATCCCACCCTCCTTCTCCCACTGTGTCCACAGGGTCCATTCTCTACGTCTGTGTCTCTGTTTCTGCCCTGCAAAAAGGTTCATCGGTACCCTTTTTCTAGATTCCATATATATGCAGTAATATACAGTGTTTGTTTGTCTCTTTCTGACGGGCTTCACTCTGTAGTTGTTTCTTAAATGATCGCTCTGACTGCAGTGTGTAGAACAGAATGCAAGAGGGAGAGAATGGATGTCAGGAAGCCAGTTTGAAAGCTGTTTTCGTATCTCTGCTGCTGATGGGTTAACTAGGATTTGAGCAATGGAGTCAGAGAGATTTCGAAATGGAGAACTGATTATATGGTGTGGGGGAGAGGTGAAGGAGAAGAAGGGCTCAAGAGAGAGTTCCAGGCTTCTCTGATAAGAGGTGCCACTTCACAAGGTAAAGAGCCTTAGCAGGGGAAGTAGGTTTACAAGGAACTGCAAAGCTAGAAAAAGGGAATAGAAACTACCTACAGTGTCAGAATTAACCTTGAAAATGGTCAGTGTCCAGAGCAAGGAACATTTTTGTTAGTAATTTAATGATAATGTTAGCCACTCATTAATATATACTATAAATTCAATGGTGCTAATTATCTCCTTCCATTCTGCAATGAACACTCTATTTTTTTAAAAAGTAATATTTAATGATAGACATACATGAGAGTGCTTCACTTCTAAACAAAGAATGACATAGGAAAGTATTAAATTAAGAAACATTTTTCCCTGCATACTCTCACTCATTTTTCTTGAAATTATATTATCACCTTCGTTTTGTCTTTTTTTCTTTAATTCTAGCTAAATATATATATATATATATATATATATATATATATATATATTCTACAGAGTTTTTTATGTTCCTGACCTCCTTAGTATGACTTTGTCATGTTTAGCTCAGGAATGGTTAGAAAGCTGTAGAATTCTCTAATGTGGATGGAGCGAGTGGCACAAACAAAAACTGAAGTGGAATATTCTCACATGTTCTTACAGTCCACGTGTCATAACACTTTCCTCATAGGTCAGATGCAGTTACCTGAACTCCAAGAAATTGCTGGTTCTCTTGGACAAGCTGTAATTTTAGGAAAAACCAATAGTATCCTCGGATTTAATGTCTCTTCCATGTCTATTACCGATCCTATCCCCAGCCCCAGTGATTCTGGCTGGGCTAAGGTAAGAAAATGCAACTAGAAAGATGCATTTTGCTATTTAAAACATTGCTTCTTTCTTATTTTAACTGTTCTTCTATTTCAGTACAGTAATTTAGAGAGCATGTCTTTCTAATTGTTGCCTATTTTTTTTAAGTATTGCCAAAATCATAAAGTAGTTGAAAAAGGAGTGTATCTTCTAAAAAAGTATTTATTGGTGTAAAATATGCTTTGCTTTGCTTATTTACAACAGTGCTTCATGAATATGCTCTAGAGGAAATATTGTAATAATATTGACTTCATGCCTTGAACATACTTTTAACAAAGAACGTTAAACACTTAGCCTGGCCAAGACGAGTTTGCTACTGAATGTAGTTGATCACGTGATCACGACTCTGTCGCTCGTGACCATTCACAGGTGGCTGCCCAGCCGGTTGGAAGGCTTTTATTTCCTGTTCATCATGTAGCCCTTGTGACTTCGCTCTCAGTGGTCACTCAGCCGGTGGCCACACAGCTGGGACAGCCATTTTCTCAACAGCCTTCAGTAAAGGCAGAAGATGCCGATGTAAGTTATAACTCAGAGATTTATTTAAGTGGAAGAATGAAGTTATCAGTTCTGGAGGGTGATCCAACTTCACTAATCCTGGTACACTGACAACCTGGGAATGGCACTGCCTCTTCAACGTTGGACTGTTATCTATGAATGTCGTCTTTTATGTTTTAAAAATGTGCCTTCTCTGTGAACTTGCTCCACAGCTTGTTATTTGAACTCTTTGTGTAGGAAAAGGAGCTTCTGTAGATTTAAAATTTGAAATTAGACATTGAAAAAGATAAAGTTCTCTATATCTTTTTTTTTTTTTTTAGGAAAAAAAAAAGCATGGTAACAGGCCAATTGTTGTAATTCTCTACTCTTTTTTTCTTTAGGGTAATTGTGTATCAGTTGGGATTACTGCACTGGCTTTGAAGGCCATACTAAAGGACTCCAATAATAACCAAATCAGTGGACTTAGTGGGAATACAACAATTCCGTTTAGCAGCTGTTGGGCCAACTACACAGATCTTACTCTTCTTAGAACAGGTGAGTGTACTATTTTTGATCCTCATATGTATACCCATAAATAAGGATAATTATAATTTCCTTTTAATGAACAAAGCGGTCTATACTACTCTGGTCAATAAATTATAGAAATCAGAATGTCTAGCTTACAAAAATATATCTAATATGCAAAATAAGGTGAAAAATAAAATAAGCAATTAAGGGAATTAAAACAGGTAATTTGAGGATGCAAATCAAAATTATATCATGATTCATATTTTCTTCCTTATCCATGTGTAATTTTTCTAAATCATCTATGTAAAAATTACATATTACATGTATAGTAAGAAAATTTAATATATAGAGTTTTCAGTTCAAGAAAAGAAAGGGTAAGATAGTATCAGGTAATTTTAATGGCCCATGCTGGAGTTCAGAGTTGGGCTGGAAAGTGGGTTCTAGTCTTTCTATAAGCCAATGCAAAGGAGGAAACACGAGTGTTTTCATGATTCATAGCTCTCTAAAGACAAAACAGTCGCTCTGATGAATTACAATTTGCTCTGAGACCAGAACAGATGTCTCCTGTGAGTTCTCATGAAGTATATTCATGATCTCTTCAACATGGTTAGCGTAAATATAGTCACAACTCCCACAGTGAGGTTTCTTATATTATTTCCATGTGGACTGATGGCATAGCTTCAACTGGTAAAAGCCTTTCTACCGTGGCAAAAATGATACATCCAAAAAGTAGGTCTCTAGTGATGATAGATGAATCAATGTCAAAAGGAAGGAAATAGACTCGCTGTGCTGGACACAGACCAGCATTACTCCGTTTACCTCAACCCAGGGCTCATTTAGGACCTTTATAAGCCCTAACTCCTGAAAAAGTTTTATCTCAGCCCTCACTCTCCTCACCAATCTTATTTCAAACACACACATACTAAAAGTCAGAATAAAAGCCACAGTAGGGCTTTCCTGGTGGCTCAGTGGTAAAGAATCCATGTGCCCGTGCAGGAGATGGGTTTGATCCCTGATCCAGGAAGATTTCACATGCCACAAAACAACTAAGCCTGTGTACCACAACTGTTGAGCCTAAGCTTTAGAGCCCATGCTCTGCAACAAGAGAAGCCACCACAATGAGAAACCCTTGCACTGCAATTAGAGAGTTGCCCCTGCTCAGCACAGCAATGAAAACCCAACACAGCCAAAAATAAATTCTCTTTAAAAAAACCAAAATAAAGAGTAAGATAAGTTAAAGAAATTCTAACAATAATCTGGATTTTTTTTTTTCATAAGACCTAAATATCAAAAGCTAATATCATTCCAAAAGAGAGAAACTTGATCTTCCTACTGGGCAGCAATATCTCAACCTAGAGTTTTATGGAAATCCAGTGGCAATGAGTTCAACATTGTGCCCTGGGGCAAGAGCCTGCAGTGTCCTATAAGCTCTAACATTCAGCCTAAATGATGAGCTATGAGGCACTTGACAAGAACCCCCTCTGAAAGAAGGTTGCCCACCTCCCTGGGAAGGTGCCCAGTGGCAGAGACCCAACCTGAGGATCAAGGTCTTCATACTATGACTTTCAAAGGCAGTGTTCCAAAGTAACTGGGATCACTAGAGTGCTGAAGCAATAATGTAGATTTTGACGCTTTTCATGATAACAAAATAGTGCTCTCCTTTTATCCAGTAAATTTTCCTTTAGAGTTCAAAGCTTCCCTTGGAATGTCTATCTGTTGTTTCTAATTCTCTTCCTCCCTCCCTCCCTTCCTCCTTTCTTCCCTATTTCTTGCTTTCTTTTTTCCCGTAAGTGTAGGCTTTCAGTTCCCTGCTTGTGTACAGTAAGGAAGGTCAAATATAGTCATCTCTTCATGATTTTTAGATCGGTTAGCCAGTTTGTAGATTAACCACTGTAAAACTGTACAAACAACAAAGCATATGCAAGAAAAATGATAAAGTGTCTTTCCATTGCTCCTTGGTCAAGTGTACAATGATCAGACAAGGCTCAGCACCCTCAGCTCTCTTCCATACTGTCCTTTGTTTCTAACAGCCAGTCCTGGGCACTAGGAGAGAACCCCTAAGAAGGAGGTATTGACGGACCAGAAGGAAAATCTATCCAGAGTCCTCCTGTCCATAGCTGATGAGCAGATAGAAGTGAAAGTGTTAATCGCTCAGTTCTGTCTGACTCTTTGTGACTCCATGGACTGTAGCCCACCAGACTCCTCTGTCCATGGAATTCTCCAGGCAGGAATACTAGAGTGGGTAGCCAATCCTTTCTCCAGGGGATTTTCCTGACCCAGAGATTGAACCTGGGTTTCCTGCACTGCAGGTGGATTCCTGACCATCTGAGCCACCAGGGAAGTTAACTATGGCAATAGAACACTTCTGACTCTGAGACCCTCTCTACCATTGTTTATACTTCAGTTCATTTGACTCAGTTTCCAAAAGTACTTCATTAGGGGTTATACAGTATTTGTAAGTTGATGAAAACCCAGTTGGAAGTGTATGACAACAAACAGATAATCAAAGGAAGTCAAACACTGCTTATTTTCCCCCCTCCAGGAAAAAATTTTAAGATTGAATTTATCCTGGATGAGTTCGTTCGGGTGGAGTCCCAGCCTCTCGGCCTGGCTTCGCAGTCTGTCTCCAGCCCGGGCAGTAGCAGCAGTGGCAGCAGCAACAGCAAAGCGTCCACTTTGGGTACAGCTGCCCAGATAGTGACTACAGTGATAAGCTGTCTGGTGGGAAGAGTGTTGCTCTTGGAAATATTTATGACTGCAGTTTTGACATTGAACGTACTCTAGGTAAGTACGGTACATGCTGTTTGTCTCCACGTACTAAAGTATCAGAAAATGTTTACTGAAGAAAGACCACAGCATGGCACCACTATGGTCACAAAGAGTCTCGGCCATTAAGGACGTTGTTGTTCAGCTGCTCAGTTGTGTCTGACTCTTGGTGACCCCATGGACGGTTGCACCCCAGGCTTCCCTGTCCTTCACCATCTCCTGGAGTTTGCTGAAACTCGTGTCTGTTGTGTCCATGATTCCATCTAACCACCTCATCCTCTGTTGATACAGCTAGTGAATTGAATTTGGTACTCAAAACTGAGACATACACTTTTCTTTCCTTCTTTGTTCTCCTTAATTAGTAATACTTGTTATTGTGGTTCAGCTGCTCAGTCATGTCCAACTCTTTGCCACCCCATGGACTGCAGAAACTCGTGTCTGTTGTGTCCATGATGCCATCCAACCATCTCACACTCTGTTGCCCCCTTCTCCTCCTGCCCTCAATCTTTCCAAGCATCAGGGTCTTTTCCGATGAGTCAACTCTTCGCATCAGGTGGCCAAAGTATTGGAGCTTTAGCTTCAGCATCAGTCCCTCCAGTGGATATTCAGGGTTGATTTCCTTTAGGATTGACTGGTTTGATCTCCTTGGTGTCCAAGGAAGTGATAGCTTCAAATGTAAAGACAAAATACCACCCTGTGGAAATGTTATTCCATTATATGATGGGGTATAAGAATGTGGGGAGTGAGAAGTTCAGGTTACGTCAGTATTCTTTCAAGGTGCAAAAGCTCAGCTCCAGTTGGTTTGGACAATAAAGTGAACTCGCTTAACTGAGACACTCAGAAGTAATCTGATTTCTGGCAGAGCAAGAACCAAAGACTCAAATGACATCATCCAGAGCCTGAGTCTCTGTCTCTCTGCTCCATTCTCCTCAGTGATAGATTCACTCCCAGACTCTCTTTCTGCATCATCCACCCCAACCCTCATGTACAAATACCACCAGCATCTTCATGTTTACATTCTAATGCAGCTAATGCAGAAAGAACAAACCTCTTGCCCAACACTTCCAGAAAAAGTCCCAAAATTATTGTCATTGACTCAGCTTGGGTCACATGCCCATTCCTAAACCATTCTCTGTGGCCACACGTTGCCATAAATTTGTGAGGAGATACCCCACGTCCAAGGGCAGAGAATCCCCAGCAAGTTGGTAGGAGGAACGAAATCGTGTTTTGAATCAAACCCCCTACTGGTCAGAGAGGCTCAGAGGGTTCAAACAACCCTTGTGCACACCAGGACCCAGAGACCTCACAGAGACTGAGACAAAATGGTGTTTGTGCGTCTCCTGTGGAGGTACAGGTCTGCAGTGAACTGCACCTGGGGCAGGGGCTCTGGATGCAGCAGACATGGGTATGGCATAAGCCCTCTTGGAAGAGGTCTCGTTAACCCCACCATAGAGCCACCAGAACTTACACAGAACTGGGGAAACAGACTCTTAGAGGATGCAAACAGAACCTTGTGCCTACCACGTCCCAAGAGAAAGGAGCAGTGACCCCACAAGAGACTGACCCAGACTTGCCCGGGGAATGTGCAGGAGTCTCCAACAGAGGCGTGGGTTGGCAGTGGCCTGCTGCAGGGCTGGGGGCACTGAGTGTAGCAGTGCATGCATGGGACCTTTTGAAGGAGGTCGCTGTTATCTTCATTACCTCCCTCATAGTTTGGCCCCAAGTCAAATAAAAGGAAGGGAACACAGCCCCACCCATCAACAGAAAATTGGATTAAAAATTTACTGAGCCTGGCCCCGCCCATCAGAACAAGACTTAGTTTCCTCAGTCAGTCTCTTCCATCAGGAAGCTTCCATAAGCCTCTTATCCTTCTCCATCAGAGGGCAGACAGACTGAAAACCTCAATCACAGAAAACTAACCAATCTGATCACATGAACCACAGCCTTGTCTAACTCAAGGAAACTCGAGCCGTGCCATGTAGGGCCATCCAAGATGGATGGGTCATGGTGGAGAGTTCTGACAAAACATGGTCCACTGGAGAATGGAATGGCAAACCACTTCAGTATTCTTGCCTTGAGAACCCCATGAACAGTATGAAAAAACAAAAAGAGAGGACACTGAAAGAGGAACTCCCCAGGTCAGTAGGTGCCCAATATGCTACTGGAGATCAGTGGAGAAATGACTCCAGAAAGAATGAAGAGACGGAGCCAGAGCAAAAACAACACCCAGTTGTGGATGTGACTGGTGATAGAAGTCTGATGTTGTAAGAGCAATATTGCACAGGAACCTGGAATGTTAGGTCCATGAATCAAGGCAAATTGGAAGTGGTCAAACAAGAGATGGCAAGAGTGGACATCGAAATTTTAGGAATCAGTGAACTCAAATGGACTGGAATGGGTGAATTTAACTCAGATTACCATTATATTTACTACCGTGGGCAAGAATTCCTTAGAAGAAATGGAGTAGCCATCATAGTCAACAAAAGAGACCAAAATGCAGTACTTGGATGCAGTATCAAAAACAATAGAATGATCTCTTTGTTTCCAAGGCAAACCATTCAATATCATAGTAATTGGAGCCTATGCCCCGACCAGTAATGCTGAAGAAGCTGAACAGTTCTATGAAGACCTACAAGACCTTCTAGGACTAATGCCCCAAAAAGATGTCCTTTTCATTATAGGGGATTGGAATGCAAAAATAGGAAATCAAGAAATACCTGGAGTAACAGACAAATTTGGCCTTGGAGTATAGAATGAAGCAGGTCAAAAACTAACAGAGTTTTGCCAAGAGAACGCACTGGTCATAGCAAACACCCTCTTCCAACAACACAAGAGAAGACTCTACACATGGACATCACCAGATGGTCAATACCTAAATCAGATTGATTATATTCTTTGCAGCCAAAGATGGAGAAGCTGTATACAATCAGCAAAAACAAAATCTCAAGCTGACTGTGGCTCGGATCATGATCTCCTTATTGGCAAATTCAGACTTAAATTGAAGAAAGTGGGGGAAACCAGTAGACCATTCAGGTATGACCTAAATCAAATTCCTTATGATTATACAGTGGAGGTGAGAAATAGATTCAAGGGATTAGATCTGATAGACATAGTGCCTGAAGAACTATGGACAGAGGTTTGTGATATTGTATAAGAGCAGGGATCAAGACCACACCCAAGAAAAAGAAATGTGAAAAGGCAAAATGGTTGTCTGAGGAGGCCTTACAAATAGCTGTGAAAAGAAGAAACACGAAGGCAAAGGAGAAAAGAAAAGATATACCCATTTGAATGCAGAGTTCCAAAGAACAGCAGGGAGAGATTAGAAAGCCTTCCTCAGTGAACAATCAAAGAAATAGAGGAAAACAATAAAATGGGAAAGACTAGAGATATCTTCAAGAAAATTAGAGATACCAAGGGAATATTTCATGCAAAGATGGGCTCAATAAAGGACAGAAATGTATGGACCTAACAGAAGCAGAAGATATTAAGAAGACGTGGCAAGAATACACAGAATAACTATACAAAAAAAAAATCTTCATGACCCAGATAATCACGATGGTGTGATCACTCACCTAGAGCCAGACATCCTGGAATGCGAAGTCAAGTAGGCCTTACAAAGCATCACTACGAACAAAGCTAGTGGTAGTGATGGAATTCCAGTTGAACTATTTCAAATCCTAAAAGATGATGCTGTGAAAGTGCTGCACTCAATATGCCAGCAAATTTGGAAAACTCAGCAGTGGCCACAGGACTGGAAAAGGTCAGTTTTCATTCCAATCCCAAAGAAGGGCAATGCCAAAGAATGCTCAAACTATGGCACATTGCATTCATCTCACCTGCTAGCAAAGTAATGCTCAAAATTCTCCAAGCCAGGCTTCAACAGTACATGAACCTTGAACTTTCAGATGTTCAAGCTGGATTTAGAAAAGACAGAAGAACCAGAGATCAAACTACCAACATCTGTTGGATCATCGAAAAAGCAAGAGAGTTCCAGAAAAACATCTATTTCTGCTTTATTAACTATGCCAGAGCCTTTGATTGTGTGGATCACAACAAACTGTGGAAAATTCTTCAAGAGATGGGAATACTAGACCACTTGACCTGCCTCCTGAGAAATCTGTATGCAGGTCAAGAAGCAACAGTTAGAACTGGACATGGAACAATAGACTGGTTCCAAATAGGAAAAGGAGTACGTCAAGGCTGTATTTTGTCACCCTGCTTATTTAACTTATATGCAGAGTACATCATGAGAAACCCTGGGCTGGATGAACCACAAGCTGGAATCAAGATTGCCGGGAGAAATATCAATAACCTCAGATATGCCGATGACACCACCCTTATGGCAGAAAGTGAAGAAAAACTAAAGAGCCTCTTGATGAAAGTGAAAGAGGAGAGTGAAAATGTTGGCTTAAAGCTCAACATTCAGAAAACGAAGATCATGGCATCTAGTCCCATCACTTCATGGGAAATAGATGGGGAAACAGTGGAAACAGTGACAGACTTTATTTTTTTGGTCTCCAAAGTCACTGCAAATGGTGAGTGCAGCCATGAAATTAAAAGACACTTGCTCCTTGGAAGTTATGATGAACCGAGACAGCATATTAAAAAGCAGAGGCATTACTTTGCCAACAAAGGTACATCTAGTGAAAGCTATGGTTTTTCCAGTAATCATGTATGGATGTGAGAGTTGGACTATAAAGAAAGCTGAGTGCCAAAGAATTGATGCTTTTGAACTGTGGTGTTGGAGAAGACTCTTGAGAGTCCCTTGGACTACAAGGAGATCCAACCAGTCCATGCTAAAGGAAATCAGTCCTGAATATTCACTGGAAGGACTGATGCTGAAGTTGATAGTTCAGTACTTTGGCCACCTGATGCAAAGAACTGACTCAACTGAAAAGACCCTGATGCTGGGAAAGATTGAAGTTGGGAGAAGGGGACGACAGAGATTGAGATGATTGGATGGCATCACCAACTCAATGCACATGAGTTTGAGTAAACTCCGGGAGTTGGTGATGGACAGGGGGGCCTGGCATGCTGCAGTCCATGGAGTTGCAAAGAGTCAGACGTGACTGAATGACTGAACTGAATTGAACTGAATAATTTAGAAGGAGAATGAAGTATTTCAGTACTAAAAGCCAAGACTAAATTTTAAATTAAAAAAAAAAAAAAGTCAGGATGAAGGGAAACAATAAGGCTGGCTTTCTGGGAGAGTGGCAGAACAACTGGAGCCTGGGGCTTCAAGAAGAAATAATCCATTCTTCCCTCCTCCTGGTAGAAACTAATTAGAAACCAGCTGTCAAGGGAGAAGCACAATTTGAAAAGTCCCAGCCCTGCCTCTTATAGATAATAGAGAGGATGGGTTTGGAGCTGAAGGATCAAAGGTAAACAGCAGCACACAAGTTATTGTATTTTAATGCCAGTTTTCTTGTCCCTAGAATTCTAGTAAGAGTAAACTTGCTGTCTGTTTTAGAATCATGTGATAGGTACTGTTTAAGTTCATTTCTTTCTTCCAAGAAGCATTAAAATATAAAGTATAAATACTGCTTATTATTATTATATTTGTACAGTATTATTATATCTGTACATTTTGTGTTTCTTCATTAAACGGAATTTTTTCCTAATTATCTTCATTGACTTCCTCCCTACTTGTATCTACAACTTTGGAATTTTACAAAATTCATAAAATCCTACTTTCAAGTCATTGGTAAATGATATTGTTCATGGTGTTTTTTAGGACTTTTTTCACAGATAAAAAGTTAGCAGCTTCCCCTTTGCTACTAAATAATCCATAATTCTTCAATTAAGACATGAGAAGACTTAAACACTGTCTTCGTCCTTTCAGGCTGCTATAACAAAATACCAAAGATTGAATGGCTTAAGAACAACAGAAATTTATTTCTCACAATTCTGGAGGCCAGAAGTCTGAGATCAGGGTGCCAGCATGGTCAAATTAGGGCCCTCTTCTGGGTCACAGACTTCCACTGTATCTTTATGTGGTCGAAGGGGCTGGGGAATTCTGTGGAGTCTCTTCGCATTCATGGAGGCTCTGCCCTCAAGACCTAAGAACCTATCAAAAGCCCTATCCCTAATACCATCACATTGGACATTAGATTTTAAAACATAAATTTGAGGTGGGGCTTCCCTGGTGGCTCAGCTG
Source organism: Bos javanicus (assembly GCF_032452875.1). Taxonomy (NCBI): domain Eukaryota; kingdom Metazoa; phylum Chordata; class Mammalia; order Artiodactyla; family Bovidae; genus Bos; species Bos javanicus. Next base: position 55,046,485 of record NC_083881.1, on the reverse strand, counting down.
GTAAAGCAATGCAGGAGACCTGGGTTCCATCCCTGAGTTGGGAAGATCCCCTGGAGAAGGGAAAGGTTACCCACTCCAGTATTCTGGCCTGGAGAATTCCATGGACTGTATAGTTCATGGGATAGCAAAGAGTCAGACACATGACTGAGCGACTTTCACTTTCTTTCCCATTCAGATGGGGTTTCCCAGGTGGCACTATTGGTAAAGAATCTGCCTGCCAGTGCAGGAGACTTAAGAGATTCCTGGGTGGGTTCAATTCCTGGGTGGGGAAAATCCCCTAGAGGAGCAAATGGCCACGCACTCCAGTATTCTTGCCTGGAAAATTCCATGGACGCTGGAGCCTGGCGGGCCACAGTCCATGGGATTGCAAAGAGTCAGACACAGCACACACTCACATATTCAGCTCATAGCAACAGTTGATGAAATTCTGTTTTTCTTTTTTAATAACTTTGCATTCTGAATTAACAATATTTTAGTTTTAAGAGAGTCCTGAAATTATGCTGGGAGCCAGCACGGGAGTTCCCACCCATGACAAAGGTCATGCAGAGAGATCTGACATGCAAAGGTGAATCAGAACTCAAGGGGCCCCCCTGGATCTGCCTGAGCATCTACCCCAAAACCAAAATCTGTCTGTTTTACTATTTCACGACTTTCACCAACTCTTCTGACATTAACGGGGGGCTATCCCCAACCACCTTTCTCTGTAAGAAAATCAACTTAAAGCTCTAGTTAATAAGTCTCCTGGACATAATAGGTGTGTTTCAATTCAAACCCTTCTGGTGACTTTCTAGCTTGCCTGACAGGTTTGTTCGGACTCCTGCAGCTACACATGTGATTGTTCACAGCCTCCCAACCACAAGAGGCACAGGAAGCTTAAGATATTCTAACAATGCAGAGCTTCTCAGAGAGTTAAAATTGTTAGAATAGAACTAGTAGAGGATTTCTTTGTTGAGCTAATGCTTGCTGCCAAGTTTCCATATCCCTTACCTATTATGTCCCTGGGAGTATATTGATTAATACAGTTGGTATATAGAAATGTAAGTAGTAGCTTTAATGTTAGTAACCTTGGACCCTTGAATTAATTCTTTTCTTGTTATAGCCCACCACACTTTTGCCCTATAGGAATGCAACTTTATCTAATGCTTTCAGAGGGTGGCACCTGACTTTAGAATAATCACCTTTAGAGAAAAATAAGTTTTCTGAAGAAAGGGTCATAAAATGTTAACAGGCCTCCTGGCCAGAAGATGATGTAAATCACCTAAAGCTTTTGCGTATGATAAGTTTGCAGAAAGAAAGCCTGGCTTCGATAAGGATGAAGGACTGCTGACCTTGCATGACTCTACCCCCGCCCCACCCCCACCCCCCCATTATCCTCTATGCACAACTTAAGGTATAAAAACTACTTTGGAAAATAAAGTGTGGGCCATGCTCATCAAGCTTGGTCTCCCCATGTCATTCTTTCTCTTTCATTTTCCTTTTCAGGCTGATTCCCTGGAGCACAGGGGCCTTCTGTGTTCACTTTCCTGCCTGGGCTTCTAAGACCCACTCGAGAAGGTGCCTAAGGTGGGGCATCTTCAGCTGTTTGAGAGGGCGCCTGCAGCCTACATGAACAGAGCAAGTCCCATGCTGGGGCTTTATTGGCTTTCTGCATAAACCAAGGAATATCAGCCTCTTTTCTCTCCTCTGTTTTCTTAACTGCAAAATTCTTTCCTTATCTCCTTCTCTATTTCTCTCAGTCGCCAATGCCGTCCTCCCAAGGGAATCCCTGGATCTAACCGGGGCTGGACCCCAGCAAAATTATACTAAATAAAATAAGAAAACTTGAATGTGAAAACTACAATATATAAGGACCACTGTTCTCTCTCCACAGTTCCGCACAAGAGCAACTTAAATTGGTAAACTCTGAAATAGTGATTTTTGTCTTATTAACCATTCCATGAAATAGTAAGAAAGTTAAAATTAATTAAACATATTTTAAAATTACACTATATGTTCTTTAAAAATGTTTGTATTGTTTTTACTTTTCAGGAAGCAACTGAAGTGCTATTCTGAAGAACAGGTTGAAAACACAAATATAGAAACTGCATATTTAGGAACTGTTGTGTTGCACATCAATAAAAAGTCTAATGTTTTCAAGAAAATATGCTAAAAATATTTTTACAATATATAAAATGTATTACTTAGCTTTAATCACAAAAATCAGACTTCCTCAAAATATAAATTTCTTTTGCTTCTTTGTGTTCATATGTTATTTCATTTTAAAAACTTTTAGAAATATTTGATTTGTAAGTAGATATACCACCTCCAAGTTGCTGTCCCAACAGATCATAGAATCCTTTAAAGAGTTGAAAGAGCTGTCTAGTTTTGACTCAATTTCTCTAGATCAAATTGAAAGCATTCTGAATTTTTATATTGTACCAGGGGATCTGTTTTTCTCTATCCTCATAAGGCTATAATTTCTGATGATCTAAGCCATTTTAATTTCTAAGGATTTTGGAGAAATGAGATTGTTTTAAACCTTTTTTTTTTTTTTTTCAAAGTTGATATTTTTCAAATCCACAGAAATGCCAGGAATTCTAGATTATCCTAGATTTCTGAGTCTGCTACCCCTGGTCAGTCTTCTAAGAAGAGCTTTCCTGGTGTCCTTTGTTTGAACAAATCCAAACTCCTCTGCTATCCCCTTCTTCCCACTCAAAACTGTCACTATGAAGAGTGTGACCTCCTGCAACCCAAGATTATACCAAAAGAGATACTTATTTTCAAGAGATAAAATTAGAGAGTACAAAAAAGCCACAAATTACCATGGCTAAGTTAACCAAAAGCTCTCATACTATAAAAATTACACTTTCTACTCAGAAAAGTCTAAAGGAAATGCTCAATTTAGAAGAATAACTCTAATCAAGGCTTTGTGGCCATGTCGCAAGCAAGGAGAAGTGACATTCACAAGTCACCTTCCAGCAAGTGACACTCAAGAAGCATATGGAACAGCTGGGAGAATGCAGCAAGTCTCAGAGCTCTTTCTACAGGATACCGCTCCCTAGAATACTCGCCCCAGGTCATTGTTAATCTTGCTAAACATGAAAAGTTTAATCTTGCTAAATCATGAAAAGTTATTCAGTTCAGTTCAGTTCAGTCACTCGATCATGTCCAACTTTTTGCAACCCCATAAATTGCAGCACACCAGGCCTCCCTGTCCATCACCAACTCCTGGATTTCACTCAAACTCACTTCCATCGAGTCGGTGATGCCATCCAGCCATCTCATCCTCTGTTGTTCCCTTCTCCTCCTGCCCCCAATCCCTCCCAGCATCAGGGTCTTTTCCAATGAGTCAACTCTTCGCATGAGGTGGCCAAAGTACTGGAGTTTCAGCTTTAGCATCAGTCCTTCCAAAGAACACCCAGGACTGATCTCCTTTAGAATGGACTGGTTGGATCTCCTTGCAGTCCAAAGGACTCTCAAGAGTCTTCTCCAACACCACAGTTCAAAAACATCAATTCTTCAGTGCTCAGCTTTCCTCACAGTCCAACTCTCACATCCATACATGACCACAGGAAAAACCATAGCCTTGACTAGACGGACCTTTGTTGGCAAAGTAATGTCTCTGCTTTTGAATATGCTGTCTAGGTTGGTCATAACTTTCCTTCCAAGGAGTAAGTGTCTTTTAATTTCATGGCCGCCATCACCATCTGCAGTGATTATGGAGCCCAGAAAAATAAAGTCTGACACTGTTTCCACTGTTTCCCCATCTATTTCCCATGAAGTGATGGGACCAGATGCCATGATCTTAGTTTTCTGAATGTTACCATGTAATAAATCCAGGTATCTTTGTATATATTTACTTTGTATACATTTACTCAATAACAGGCATTCTAGTGAGAAGACTACAAAAAATAAGATTGTGTCTTCACCTTCCAGGAGTCTGCAAGGTAGTTGGGGAAATAGTAGCAGAAAAGGTGATATACAATACACAGAAGTGTAACATGGTACACGAGAGAGAGAGACGTTAGGGTGCTGGAGGGGTACAGTGGAAGGGCACTTGGCTGGAGGGAGGGCATCATGTGAGGATGGAGATGGATGAGGGACAGATTCCAGAAGACCATGATGCCTGAAATAAGTGGTGAGATAAACATGAGATTAGCCAAGTAAGAGCGTTCTGACAGAAAGTGTGGGGGTAAGAACGAAGGCTGAAACACCACTAGATAGCGAGCTCCTTGGAGGTAGTGAGGCTCTTCCTTACTCAACATTTTGTTTGCCATCTTATGAGATGTCTGACACTAGGAGATGCAGACTCACTGTTCAGTGTGTGAATGCAGCACGGAGCTTGGGGAAATCAAGACGCCATCTGTAGTATGGGCACTGCCATGTGTAAAACAGATAGCTAGCACAGCACTGGGAGCTCAGGTCTGTGGTCTGTTGATGACCTAGAGAAGTGAAATAGGGGGTGGGAGTGAAGTCTAAAAGGGAGGGTATACTGGTGGCTCAGCAGTAAAGAATCCACTTGCTATGAAGGATATGCAGAGACTTGGGGGTTCAGTCCCTGGGTCCAGAAGATCCTCTGGAGGAAGAAATGGCAACCCACTCCAGTATTCTTGCCTGGAAAATCCCGTGGACAGAGGAGCCTGGCAGGCTACAGTATATGGGTCACAAAGAGTTGGACATGATGACTGAGAGACTAAACAACAACAAATATGTATACACATGGCTGTTTCACTTCGTTGCATAGCAGAAACTAACACGACATTGTAAAGCAATTATGCCCCAGTTAAAAAAAAAAAAAAAGAAGAAGCCATCTGATGTTACTGGAGCACCAGTCTACTCCGTGAGGAACAGCTTTCATGTCCCGAGAGAATTGATGAGACCACACCACTTGTTAATTGAGAACCCTAATAATTCCCTCAGTTCCACCCCAAAGAGGCAAGAAAACTCTACCATTAAAATGAGGAGGAGAGAGAGAGACTGACAAGAAAGACTTAAAAACCAGATTTCCTAATGAAAATCCAATTTATTCTCCATTTCACAACACTTCCTTTTGCTTGGAAAACTAAATTCCAAGAACTACAATTGTGACATCTAAGGAACAAATTCCTACATTTGGCTTCTGGAAAAGATGCAGAACTCTTCATATCTAAACACTGTGAAAGCCACAAAATTGATTACTCTCTGTAGGCTTTCCTTACCTCAAGCTGTATTCAGTCCACTGGATTTTTTTTTTAATTTCCATAGATTTTCAAAAAAGAACTTTTCTAATGTAACAGAGCAAGGGCTCATGGGCCTGTGGCACAGAAAGCCAAATTCGGACAGAAGGTGTTTGCAACAAAGTAAGGGTTTCTTTGCAGGGTGGCAAGCAAAGAGAAAGGGCAGCTCAGAACTCCCCAGTGGCTTTTAAACAAGGGTTAGGGAAGATAATTAGGATGAAGATAACAGGGTCTCAGGACGCCTCATCAGCTCATGGACATTCTGACTCACTGGCCGGTGGTGAAGTAACAGGGTGATTTTCAGGAATCTCTGTCATCAACCATCTGGCTCCAGGCTGGGATCTGCGTGCTTGTGGATAGCATGCAGTCATCCTCCTCCACTGGGTGAGGGTGACTTAGTTTTTACTGAGAAACTCATAGATATGCATCAGATTGCTTTATATATTCCTTCAGGAGGGACGAGGAGTCTTGTGACTCTTCTGTTCCTATCATTAGGGTAATGGGGGATATGAAGGGACTTTTATACCTGGAAAGACTCCACAGGGTTCTGCTTGGTTTCAGCCCCGCCTCTTTCTTTGATACTCCTCAATCCTGAGGGGAACAGAGGTAGGACAAGAAAGGGGGGAAAGTTTGGGATAGAAGTATTACCCATAATCTCAGGGGAACTCAGTTTTAAGAGGACTGGATTTCTCTAGACAAATCATTTGAGAGTAAAGGGAATTTCTAAAAATTTGCTTCTTAGCCACAGACTTTGTCAAAAAGTTTCTAATTCAATTGCTCTAGGTTTCTGGCTGTCTGCTTTTAAAATTTTTCCTAAAATTATTATAGCGATTACTTGCTCAGTTGCTCAGTCGTGTCCAACTCTTTGCGACCCCATGAACTGTAGCCCACCAGGCTCTTCTGTCCATGGAATTTTCCTGGCAAGAATACTGGAGTAGGTTGCCATTTCCTACTCCAACAGTTATTATAGTCAGTCAGTCAGTTCAGTCACTCAGTCATGTCTGACTCTTTGTGACCCCATGAATTGCAGCACACCAGGCCTCCCTGTCCATCACCAACTCCCGGATTTCACTCAAACTCACGTCCATCGAGTCGGTGATGCCATCCAGCCATCTTATCCTCTGTTGTCCCCTTTTTCTCCTGCCCTCAATCCCTCCCAGCATCAGAGTCTTTTCCAATGAGTCAACTTTTCACATGAGGTGGCCAAAGTACTGGAGTTTCAGCCTCAGCATCATTCCTTCCAAAGAACACCCAGGGCTGATCTTCAGAATGGTCTGGTTGGATCTCCTTGCAGTCCAAGGGACTCTCAAGAGTCTTCTCCAACACCACAGTTCAAAAGCATCAATTCTTCAGCACTCAGCTTTCTTCATAGTCCAACTCTCACATCCATACACGACCACAGGAAAAACCATAGCCTTGACTGCTGCTGCTGCTGCTGCTGCTGCTAAATCACTTCAGTCGTGTCCGACTCTGTGTGACCCCATAGACGGCAGCCCACCAGGCTCCCCCGTCCCTGGGATTCTCCAGGCAAGAACACTGGAGTGGGTTGCCATTTCCTTCTCCAATGCATGAAAGTGAAAAGTGAAAGTGAAGTCACTCAGTCGTGTCTGAGTCGTAGCAACCCCATGGACTGCAGTCTACCAGGCTCCTCCACCCATGGGATTTTCCAGGCAAGAATACTGGAGTGGGGTGCCATTGCCTTCTCTAGATGGACCTTTGTTGGCAAAGTAATGTCTCTGCTTTTGAATATGCTATCTAGGTTGGTCATAACTTTCCTTCCAAGGAGTAAGCGTCTTTTAATTTCATGGCTGCAATCACCATCTGCAGTGATTTTGGAGCCCCCCAAAATAAAATCAGACACTGTTTCCACTGTTTCCCTATCTATTTCCCATGAAGGGATGGGACGGGATGCCACGATCTTTGTTTTCTGAATGTTGAGCTTTAAGCCAACTTTTTCACTCTCCTCTTTCACTTTCATCAGGAGGCTTTTTAGTTCTCTTCACTTTCTGCCATAAGGGTGGTGTCATCTGCATATCTGAGGTTATTGCTATTTCTCCAGGCAATCTTGATTCCAGCTTGTGCTTCTTCCAGCCCAGCGTTTCTCATGATGTACTCTGCATATAGGTTACATTTGTACCAGAAAAGTTGCAGTTTTAACTAAGACTTTTTTAAATGCTTAATTGTTAAAAATCCATGGGCAATATGGCTTCACATAGCCTTCATTCATAAGCCAGCTACTTAAAAAAAAAAGTTTCTCAGAATAATTCTGCCTTACAAATTTGTGTTTAAATTTTTTAAAATAATTTTTAATGTAAAAAATGGCTACTTAGCTGTTGAGCAAGTCATTAAAAAATACTTTGTATATTAGCATTGTTTCTTCAGGATCTGAAAAATTCATAAAGTAAATCAATATGATGTTCCCATCTTGGTCAATGTACAGAACAGAGAATAAGGAAGTAATAAGAATATCTTCCTATATTTCTGATAATAAGTGAAACATTTATTCTTTTACAACTGTCTCTACTCTTCTAAGTTCCATCACCTTTTGATCATTGCAGTGATTTCTGGGTAATACATCTAATTTTACCTCTTGTCCACTTTATCCTAAAGAGTGCTATCTAAAATGCTACTACTACTACTGCTACTACTAATAATAATAATAATTAGAGATTTACCACATCCTTACTACACTGAGTGTTCTACATGGACACTTTCCTTACATTTTTACTATGAAGTTATTATCCCTTTTTCCGGATGAGGAAACAAAACCTAAAAATTAAATCAAATGTCCCAGTTCGCAGAGCTTTTAACAGTAAAGCTGAGATTCAAATCTAACTCCAGATCCCGGCTCCAACATTTAATTGCCTCCCACTTTTCCCCAAGTAGGAGAAAGTGTTTCACTATGAAGAGAGTTTTTAGAAAAACATATTTAGGTCCAAATTCCAATTCAAATTGTAAGTTTATGTTTTACCACCTCTGTGCCCTTGGGCAAATTCTTAGTCTCCTTTATCTTCAGTTTCTTCACCTGTAAAATATGGAAAATATCTACCTTTCGATGCGGACCAATCTGAGGACTGATTACATCATACATAAGGCATCTAACACAATGCCCACCAGGTGGTAAGCTCTCAGTAAGGGATGGCCACTCCTATTATTGTTACGACTGTACTGTTGCCTATATTATGTCAATCGCTGGCCCATTAGGCTTCTTATTACACCAGAACAATGCCTAGCACGTAATGAACACAATGCGAGTGTTAACTGTTAGAATCATTGGCCGGGCACAGGGCCATGAAGAAGAGACTATTTCTCATCAGTGAGTGCAGTGAAGAGCGACAAACTTGTGTACGGTGAGTTATGAAAACAGAAGTAATCTTGTGGCGTATTCTAGAAACTTACCTTAAAAGATGGCTGTCATGCATTCCTTTGCCTTTCTCCAGCCTTTCCTGTTTTTCCTGCTGCATGGAGCAGGGTGCCTCGTGGGACCAGGAGGGCAAACGCCAGCCCCTTTGGGGAAGGTGTAGAGAACTGAGCTGAAAAGACGTTGGGTCCCTGACAATACCAGCCTTTGCTCTTTCAGGGTTGCATTGCTACTTGACCAGAGACCCAATCCTAACTGCTCCGTCTCCTGGTTTCATCAGGCAAAATATTAGCAGAACAAGAAAATAGGGAATGCATCTTCCCTACAGGGGAAGGTAGGCAGAGACAATGCCAGGGCAAAGAAATTGTTTCAAATTGCACAAATATTTTTAACCTTTTTATTTTGAGATAGTTATTTGAGATCATCACATATCATTTTTTTTTCAAGTAATTTTACTTTATTTATTTGAGGTACTGGGTCTTCGCCACTGCGTGGGCTTTCTCTACTCGTGGAGAGTGGGAGTTACACTCTAGTTGAGAGGTATGTGAGCTTTTCATTGCAGTGGTTTCTCTTGTTGCAGAGCACCGGCTCTAGGGAGCAAGGACTTCAGTAGTTGCAGCTCTCAGGCTCTAGAGCACAGGCTCAGTAGTTGTGGCACACAGGTTTAGTTGCTCAGAGACGTGTGGGATCTTCCTGGACCAGGGATTGAACCTGTGTCTCCTGCATCAGCAGGCAGATTGTTTACCACTGAGCCATCAGGGAAGCCCCAGCACATACATCCTTGAAATTATTATGTGTATCCTCCAAAACTGAGATGCTTAACCCTTGATCTGAATCCATGGTGTATTTGGTTTGGGAAAACCATTGGAGGGTCACAATCTTCTTCCATTCTCATTAGTAGGCATTTCCAGTTTCCTCAGGTTGCCACTAGCTGAAAGGAAGTGTCCAAGCTCCAGCAAAAGAAACATAAAGATTTATCTCCCCTGACTTTGCCTTCCCTGAAAGTAGCCGCAGACAGGATGTTTAAGACCAAAAAGAAGGGGCCTGCTGCCTGGGGTTACAGTGGGTACCTGGATACTGTGGGCAGTGTGCCCAGCTACAGACCTCTTCCCACATTACTTGCAGGCTCTGATATTCCAGTCTAGTTATTATGATCAGATCTTGCTAAAATTAAAAAAGCTCTTAGGAAAAACTGTCCTTCCAGGAATTCTGTTTACCCATGACAAACTGATTTTACAAGAGAAATTACTCTCGGTTAAGGTACTTTCAACTCCTCTAACATGCTTAGCACACACTGTGCCCAAGTGTTGAGTAAGCTGTTTAATTAAGCAAATGAATAGACAGTATGATGAAACTTTCCCTCAATAAGATTTTTGAGATAAAAAACATCCTAACAAAATATATATTACAGAAATTGCACTTTATCTTGACTTGATGCCTGAGTATTTCAAATAACTGTATAAAATTCACATCCAGTTAGAGACCACTAGTTACGGTTACCATGGTAATGGGTCCTGTGCCTATGAGCAGAAAAAGATGATTCCTTTTGGGCAAGATACTTGAATGTGTCTGGCTGTGTGGAAAGAGTATTTTCCTTTTGTTTTTCTTCAGAATAATTTATGTATTTAATCAGATGATCCTGAAAGTTTGTTGCTGAACCACGAAAAGACACCAGGATTCTCGGCCTCTGGAGGAGAAGAATTCAATCCGGGGCCAGAGACGAGGCTTGATTGCTCAGAGCTTTTATGTGATAAAGTATTATTAAAGTATAAAGGAGATAGAGAAAGCTTCTGACATAGGCATCAGAAGGGGGCAGAAAGAGTATCCCTCTGCTAGTCTTCAGCTGGATGTTATATAGTCACTAGCAGTTTGTTAATGAAAGAAAGGAATGTCTCAAAACTCAGAATGACACCAGGCCCCTCATTCATAAAATGCATTTTGGGATAATCTTGGCACCAGACGAGTCATCTAGGGTCATAAAATGATTGACTTGAATCTTGTAGAAGGGCAGATTACCATATAAATAGTTTCTTTCACAAAGATTAGGGGAACAATGTCTGAGTATAACATAATGGTTTGTCAAGTAGGTTCTGAGCCATTAGAGTCTGGGATAAATGCATAGTATATTAACATAGTTTAAGATAAACATTTCCGTAAGAAAAATGCATTGGTTAACTCAAGGTTTGAGAATAGTTAACTTCAGGTGGGACCAGGTGTCATTATGGCAACACAGTATTTTAAGAGAAACCCCCTTTTAAAATTTGTATAGAGAAGGGGGAAAAAATATATCACTAGTTTGTTTCCTCCTGCCACTTGAGAGAGAGAGAAAAATGTCTCACACTTGCAACCTATTTCCTCTGTTTAGAGACCCCTGGCCTTCCTGCCTGTTACCCTCTCAATCCTCTATACATGTAAATTCTTCCTAGGAAGAGGGAAAACAAATTAAGTTCTTTATACTAGAAACTTCTAGGATGATGATAATATGGATTAAATTCTCACTTATAAAAGGTTTAATTTCACATAAAAATTAGAGCAAGGAAAACATATTCCATTGTGAGGAGGTGAGTAATTTTCACTGAATGAAATGTGCATCATATACAAACAAGTCCCTTTAACAAGAAGTATTGATATGTCTAATATTTTAAAGGGCCAGAGGTGGTCAGAGAAAGATCCAAGAGCAGCAGTTTGAAACTAAGAAATTAAAAAGCAAAAGTCAAGACACATATCCTCCTAAGGTGAATTTGAATTGATGGACAACAGCAACTCTCTCTTTATTTTGAACAGGAGCTTTAGCATGAAGAAGTATGTGCTTGAAAAATATTTATATTAATCGTGCAGTGAAGCACCAAGCTGAATTAGAAGATCGAAGATCATTATCATAATCCTGGTATGCTAAGATAATAGATAATAGACACTGAGAAGAAAAAATGGACAAAATGTGGCAATGGATGCTATTATGAGAAAAATATACCATAATTAATAAGGAAAAGACCAGAGAGGGAAGAGAAGAGTTGAAGGTGTTTTTGTTCTAACAGCTGCTCTTTCACCCCGTGTCTTTAAAGCCAAGGAGGCAAAGGAGGTGGGGGGTGAACTCAGAGCTTAGCTTCAAAGCTGAGTGTTTCCTCCTCTTTTCACCTTTGTAACACATTACTAATATATATGTCTAGTTCTGGTTGCTGATGACATAAAATTCATCCCTGTGTTCCTTGTGTTAGGTAGTTAGAATAGGAAACAGTCCAGAATGGCAGTGGCTAAAACATAAGGAAGGGAAAAGCCCATAAAAACAGAACAAAGGAAGGTCTGAGGACCTGAGTGAGGACCTCAGGTAGAACAAACAACACTCGTGGCTAGCCCAGTTTACATAGGGCAGGCCCAGGGGGAGGAAAAAACATATAAAAAGAGGAGCCAAAGCGCCAGGGTCTCTCTCTCTGTCTCCCGCGCACTGGGGTGCTCTTCTCTTCACGTCTTTGGGTCGACATGTCCTCACGCCTCGAAGATGGATTTTCCTCATATTTTCTAAATAAAATAGAGCTGTAACACAGAGCTGTAACACTTGATTTGTCTAAGAGCTATAACACCATCTGTTCGAGACCTGAGAGGTATAACATGGTCTGTCCAAGACCCAAGAGCTGTGACACGCCGAGGGCTTTAATGTCCGTCACTCCAAATCTTTGTTGTGACGAGACAGAACCGAGGAGCATACACTCACCTGACACTTGGAAGGACTTAGTCCTTGTTGTGAGCTAAAAGAAGATTCTAGGGACTTGAAGAGGATAAACTTGTACACCTAAAAGCTTTCATTGATTTTATTGCTTTGTTTCCATCACATTTCCATGTACATTATGCCCCTTACTTTACAAAAGAAATTCATAAGGCAGGAATTATTAACCTAATTTTGCAGTAAAGGCTCAAATTTGTTCAAGATCAAAGCTACAATGTCTATCATGCTATAGCATCAATTAGGCTTTCATTATTGATTCAGTGTTGCTTTCTTTTTTTTGTTTGTTTGTGCTACGCAGCTTGCAAGATCGTAGTTCCTGGACCAGGAAGCAAACCTAGGCCCACGACAGTGAAAACACCGAGTCTTAACTAGTGACTTCCCTATTTAATTTTTTAGTTTTCAATTCACATACAGGATAAATTATATTATAAACTGTAAAGTTATATTGGTTAAATGAATCTCAACATATTTATTATTAGAAATCATAAATGGCATTAGATCGCCAGACTTGCTCAAATCAGGTCTATGTAACTCATAATAAAGCAGAACTATATTATAGCTCTAATAACAATATGGACAGCACCAAGGGGTATTACATGGCTGAACCTCTCTACTGAAACATAAGAGTGAAGAGTTCATGCCATTTTTTATATGAATTTATTTCTAATCTATGATTAGATTAGATTATTTCTAATCTAATAAATTATTTGTCTCCATTCCTATCCAGACATCTGAAGGGACCTGGTAAACTCTTAATTATTCTTAAACCTTGGGTCTTCCTGTATTTAGCAATAAAAATTACTATTAATTGAAGCTATGCTATAGAAATAACTATGATGAAAAATATTTATTTAAATGTTTCACAGAATGTTAATTTTCTTTTAATAAAAAAGAAATTAAAAAGCTGCTTCAGGGTTTTTGATTTCTCTATTAAGCAATGGTAATTTTGGATATTAAAAAATAAATTATGGTTTTCTATAATATTAAAATGTACCATTTTGAAAGCAAGCAAAATTCTGTAGACAGAAATATCAGTAGATCAATCCATTAGAATTATCCCCAGATAATTCTTTGCTTTCAAATGTATCCGTTCAAAACTGTCACTCTATAAGCTGTAAGGTTTTGTTTTGCTTGATCAAGAAATGAATGTGACTTTATGATCTGTATTCAACCATGAACAGCTGCTCATCAATAAAAAGTCATTAATGTCAGAACCGTGCTTTCCAGGTGGCACAGTGGTAAAGAATCTGCCTGCCAATGCAGGAGGTGCAAGAGACACAGATCCAATCCCTGGATCAGGAAGATCCCCTGGAGTAGGAAATGGCAACCCACTCCAGTATTCTTGCCTGGAAAATCCCACGGACAGAAGAGCCTAGTGGGCTATGCGTCTCAAAAAGTCAGGCCTGACTAAGCGACTGAGCACACAAATGTCAGGACAATGGGTCTAAGATTGTGCTTGAGGAAAAACCATTCCTTTAATGAAAAGTCAGGGAACTGAATGGGGGAAGATCTGGAAGCCTTACACTGTGTTTGCACCGTCTGCCCTACCTCCCAGGCAGGATGAGAGATCAGTTGGCAAGACACTACTCAGAACCTGGACAGCTCAGAATAAGGAATTCTACCCAGGCTTTGAACTGGGAGACTAAGTGGTGTGTTGAAAGCTGAAAGAATGAAAAAATCAAGCTGGTGATTGGGAACTGGGCAGGCAAATCAGAAGCCTTAACGTGGGCAAAATGGTCCTGACACAGAGTAAGTAGAGTTAGCTGTACCCCACGAAAGAGGGCTTCTCAGGTGGTGCTAGTGGTAAAGAACCTGCCTGCCAATGCAGGAGACATAAGATGCGGGTTCCATCTCTGGGTTGGGAAGATGCCCTGGAGAAGGGCATGGCAACCCACTCCAGTATTCTTGCCTGGAGAATCCCAGGGTCAGAGGAGCCTGGCAGCCTAAGGTCCATAGGGTCACAAAGAGTCAGAAATGACTGATGTGACTTCACATGCACACACACATGAAAGAGAGGCAATCCAAAAAGAGATATTTCACATATCAGGTTCTATCCCTTATGCTCCTCCCACTTGACATTTGGTGGTCCCCATCCCTACCCCATCCAAGACTTGGGCAGAGGACAGGACTTCACACTGCACACTTCCAAGAGTGGTCCCCAAACAAGACCTCAAATTATCGAGACTTAATTCCCAGTTATGGGATTAATGCTCAACAACTAATGATGACTTTTAAATATTCTTTTATAGGTATTTTTCCCTGGTGGCACAGCAGTGGAGAATCCATCTGCCAATGCAGGAGACATGGGTTCAATCCCTGGGTTGGGAAGTTACCCTGGAGAAAGAAATGGCAACCCACTCCAGTATTCTTGCCTGGGAAATCCTATGGACAGAGGAGCCTGGCAGGCTTACAGTGCATAGGGGTTGCAAGAGTTGGACACAACTTAGCAATTAAACCACCACCACCACGTCGGTATTTTTAAAGCAAATTTTAAGTTTGCAGTCTAGCAAGATTTCTGTTTGTTTTCTTATTGTGCTGGAAAGCAAATATTCATTATTTGTTTCTAGAAAATATGTACCTTTTGTTTTGTTTCATTTGGAAATGGAAACTTTAATAAAGAAAACTGACAAATAATTTTTAAAAAGAAGAAAAGACAGAAGAGCCTGGCATGCTGCAGTCCATGGGGCGGCAGAGTGGGACTTAGCCACTGAACAACAACAACAACAAATAATAATAATAATAAATAGCTGAAGCAAGTATACACATCACTAAGGAAAAGCATTTTGAAAACATGTTCATATCAAGATGTAAACTAGTCTGGATTACTGGATTTGGGGAATCAAAAAAAAATTCTAGAAATTTTTAATTATTGGAATTTAGGCATTTGAAGAAATTAAGGGCTAGAACAGGTGTTTAAGGGACTGTGGAGGGCAAAGTGGACCTTCAGGAGCTATGGTTACTAGGAATGATGTAGTGGTAATGTAGTAGTAACAGCTCTTATTTAAGAATGTTTGCTATACACCAGGTCCTGCCGTAAGAACTTTATAAGCTTTGACCATGAAGTAGGCACTATTACGTCCATTTCACTGATGAGCAAAATGAGGTTTAAGAACTAATACCTTATTCAAGGTTGTTACATAGAATAAATCCAAAACAAAGTCATAAACATTCTCTTTCTTCCCCTCTTGAGGATAAACAAGTTAAATTAATAGAAATGTGGTACAGATTTGGAGGGTAGAAGTGGTGAAGATATTAATACTATAAAGTAAAATAGGGAGATAAGTGTTGGTCAGGGTAACAGAACAACGATAGTTGTAGCCAAATAAAAGGAGAAAAAAGGCTGGTTGGGGAACAATTTGCAAGAACAGCTTTCAGTCTTTGACTATATAAATTTCTAACCTCCCTCACTGGTCACTTTACAACAGTGAAGCAGTTACTTCAGGGCCCCTTACCCACAACATCAAAGGATCTTAGCCTTTTAATAGCAAATGGCATGAAAAGAAAAAAAAACAATCAGGCTTCAAAGAGAAATTCATAGAAAACACCTTAGTTTGAAGAAAGACTAACTTGGTAAGCAAGAGAGGAACAAAGGCAAGCACACGGTGAAATGTCACTTTTTAACTTTCAGTTAAAGGAAATTCCACCAAAAATTACTTGCAGAATCCTAAATTCTGAATTAAACTCGGGGTTTCACACCTGTACAGTGGTAGATTGAATGAGATCTGACCTACCCAGGTCCAATATCCAGACACATGGGCCTCCCTCATTTTTGGCCATCTAGGCTCAGAGGTTAAAGCGTCTGCCTGCAATGTGGGAGACCTGGGTTCAGTCCCTGCGTCGGGAAGATCCCCTGGAGAAGGAAATGGCAACCCACTCCAGTATTCTTGCCTGGAGAATCCCATGGACGGAGGAGCCTGGTGGGCTACAGTCCACGGGGTCGCAAACAGTCGGACACGACTGAGCGACTTCACTCACTCACTCAAATATGTATTTATTTCTCTTGGTTCCATCTGGTAGGGGGATTCTGTGGGTTTAACGAAAAAGGGTATAGTTTGGAGCTGAGGCTCTGTGCACAGAAAGTAGAGAACACGGGAGAAGTCCATCCACTCCACAAAAACAGCAGTCTGCGCTGACAGAAAGGGTCACAAAAAACCTACTCCTTTAATAAAATGAAAGAAGTTAACACTAGGGAAAAAAAAAAAAAACCTACTCCTAACCCAGCCCCAGCAGCTGCCACGCCAGCCGCCGCCGCTCGGCCCGCCCCCCAATGCTCATTGGTTCTCAGCCCCGACGCCGGACCCATAACCTCTTGCCTATTGGGCCAGACAGGACCTGGGGCGGGGTGCGGAAGTGAGAGCTTGGGACTCCTGAGAGCCGCCTTCTGGAGCGAAGGAGGAGGGGCAGGAGGTGGGACCAGGGGAGGGTTTCCCGAGGAGGGGGCGGCTATGGCAGCTGCGCGGAGGCAGCGGCGGCTTAGACAGAGCGCGCGCCCGGCTTTGAATGAGCAGGGCTGGGACTGAACCGGCGGAGCGCGAGCTCGAGGAAGCGACCGGCAGCGCGCGTGCGCGCGCCTTGTGTGCGCGCGCGGCTCGCGGCAGCTCGGAGCCTCCGCCGGGCGGGCGGGGAGGGGGAGGGGCAGGTGAGTGTGTGCGGCTCGCGCGCCCTCGAGGGGCTTCCCTCCCCCACCCCCATCCAGATCTGGACCCGAGTCTTGAGGAGGGGGGCGGGGTTGTCCTCTGCTGTTCTCGGGTTAGCTCTCCTCTTTGCCCCGCACTTCCCGCCCTCCCACCTTCCTTTTCTTTCACCCGGTCTTCCCCCCAACCCAGGCCGACTGCCACTCTAGGATACTGTTTCCGGGTCAGGGTGACCTCTGGGGTGAGGGACCTGCGACCCGGAGCGGGCCCCGGTCGAGCAGCCTTCACCATGCTTTTCTCGCGTGGGAGAGCGGCTGGCGGGGCCCCGGCCCAGAGTCTCCCCTCTCCCCACATCTGCACCCCCCAAGGGGAAATTTGCCCCTTCTTCCTGCCCTTCCTCTACAGGCCTTGCTCCTTCCCAGACAGATTTTTCCAAAATCCAAATCCCAGTCCACTGGGCACCCACATGGAGCAATTGAGAGCGTTTCACCGAACGCCGTACGTATGGCGTCGGATTGTGTAACCTGAAAACGCTTCTGTCGATTTTTGCATCTGTACAGTGGGTATGATTTTTTTTTTTTCATCAGTTAATTTCAGGTGGGTAATCTGAAGTTAAAGCATTTTAGTTTTGAAACTCGTTCCTTTTGAGCCTTTCAGGAGACTTTGCTCTGCCTTAGTAAGAGCCTCGGTGGTGTTCGAGGGTCTGGCTTTGAGTTGCCAGAGACAGTCCGGTGTTGAAGTTTACCACCTGCTCTCTCATTCTACTTCTTGTTCCCTTTCTCTTGCCGCTGCTGAACTTTGGTTTTTCAAATTTGAGTGAGGTCAGGTGGTTTTATTTTTGGAGCATTGCGATATACCATAACCTACTTTAGAGAGTTACAAACTTAATTTAAGATTTCTGTACTGTAGTAGATCATATGGAGTTTCAAATTTTGGTATTAGGAAAATTCAGAACTATCGTTTTAGAAATTCAGCAATTAATGACTTGTTTAGTGTGTTCCAACATAGATTTTGGCTTGGCTTATTTAACGATTTATGACATAGTATGATATAGTGACTACAGAAAAGCACTTTACATGGAATTACAGGGAGGAAAGGTACATTTAATCTTTCAGATTCTAATGCAGCATTCTTTTTTAAAATTGTAGGTGAATCTTTTTCACTTTACATAGCCAAGCTGTCATTGCTATTGATTTCCTAGAGAGATTATTTGTCCTTGATGCTTATTTCGGCTTTATCTCAGGGTTTTGTATTTTTGTAGTAATTTTTAAGGAAATCTTAATTTTAAAATTGTTTTAGCATTTCTCAGCCCTAGTAAGTAGTTTGAAGCAGTCAAAATGCAGGTAGCCTAAGATGTGTACTTCTCAGATTAGTGATCTAGAGAGCATTTCAAAAATCAACTGAGGCATTGAGTGTCAAAGAGATCTCTTAAATGGGATGCGGTGTGGGAAGAACCTTGGCTTTGGGGTCAGTCTCTTTAACTTCTGGGTGAGTGAATGTGAGTTTCACTAGTAATTGAGCCTCATCTGTTAAATGGGAATAGTGAAACTCACCTCCTTTGTCCTTAGCATTCCCGTGAGACTATAGAAACGAAATAGATTGTCTTGAACTATATTGAGTGCTCAAGGAATGATAATTTCCCTTCCTTCAGCAAGTATTTGAATACCTGCCATGTGCTTGACATTGGCTAAGACCTAGAAATAACCAAACTGAGCAAGACTGATGGGGCTCTGCCTTCCTAGAGCCTTGCATTGTCACTAGCTTTTGACACTTGAGCAACAGCGTGGTCTGTGTACTGGGTCAGTAGTATTTCCTATCACCCAGGGTAGTAGTATCTGTTACAGAGTGGATACTTGAACTGGATTGGAACAGTAAGTAAACAGGTCCCAAAGAATATTCCTGCCTTCAAATCAGTGTAATTGATAAAATAAAAACTGTTGCTTGATGTGGTCAACTTGATTACATTTCCCCACCTTTCAGTTGCAGTTGGTCAGAAAATTTATCTTGAAAATTATAATACCATCATTGAATTGCTAAGATAGTTTATTGTTAGTGAGGTATTCTTGGTTTTCGAATTAAATAGACCTAGGTTTGAATCTCGGAAAAGGCAATGGCACCCCCACTCCAGTACTCTTGCCTGGAAAATCCCATGGACGGAGGGCCTGGTGGGCTACAGTCCATGGGGGTCACTAAGAGTCGGACACGACTGAGCGACTTCACTTTCACTTTTCACTTTCATGCATTGGAGAAGGAAATGGCAACCCACTCCAGTGTTCTTGCCTGGAGAACCCCAGGGACGGGGGAGCCTGGTGGGCTGCCATCTATGGGGTCGCACAGAGTCGGACCGACTGAATCGACTTAGCAGTAGCAGGTTTGAATCTAGATCATTGGGTGTGAAAACATAAGCTTACACTTTGTGCTTCAATTCTATGAAAAGAGAACAATAATATCTATCTCATAAAATGGCTTTATGGGTTGAGAGAATACCTAGTGCTTGGCACATAGTAGCTGATCAGTGACTATTAGTTTTTCTCTTTTATTAATTGTAAAAGCAAATTTTCCATAAAATGAAGATATTTTTAATTGCTAGGGAGAGAATTCTGTTCTGGTGTCAGTAATAGTCCCACTTGACAATTTACTGTTGAAACAAAACTTTAGATTTTATTTGCAGGCATCATTAGTCATTCACATTGAGAATACTTATTGAAAATGACACGTAGCAGTATTTATGGCAGGGTGATGACCGTTGTTACCAAAACTCCGCATGAAACTTATTCTCAAAGCTTCATTCATATAAATCCTGAGACTGACTCTCCGCTCCAGTCCTTAAATATTAAACATCTTCTTCCTTCAAACATCCTGAGAGAGGGTCTCAACTCTTTCCCCTTTTCCCCCTAGTGCCACATGCTCTGCAGTTTCTTTCCTAGCTATCTTTTTTTTGTTTATATTTTTTTTCTGAAAATTCTAAATCTTCATTTAGGAAGTTTGCTTTCTTTTGGTTGAGTTTAATCCTTGACAAATCAGCCTTAAAATGAAGCTTTTATTCATCATCTTAATTGTTCAGATTATTCTACTTGTATGGAAGCAATCAAATCTTTCTTCCAGGTCTTTGCAAACAGTAACTGGCAAGGTAACATGAACAAGATCCTCACAGGAAGGATTGTGCTGGAAGAATGCAGTATATAGAAATAACTAAGGTACAAAATGGAAAATATAGGTACAGTAAGAGAAAAATACTGGAATTAAAACTTTGCAGTAGTTCAGCAATAAGTAATGAAGTCTTATGCCTGGGAGACCTCAGTGGAAATAGGAAAGAATATGGGCATTATTAGGAAACAGGATAGTCTTTTTTGTAGTTGGCATATAAGGGGATAAGACAAAGGAGGAGTCAAAGTTGTTGCATTTTTTGAACCTCTGTTGGGTGGTTTATCACTAGTAAACCACTGTTTGGAGATGTTTTTGACAGAAATAAGTTACTTGAACAGTGAGATTTTTAATATTTTTTTTTGTTCAATTTCTTTTAGAGTAACTGTTAATCAATGACTTGACCGTTGTTTCATGTACTTATTTACTATTGTGTATCTGCTTTGTGAAGTGCCTATGCACAGCTTTCACCCATTTTTTAAAAATTAGGTTTTCTTACTGCGTTTTGGGAGAACCTTATATATTCTGGATACAAGTCCTTTATCAGATATATGCTTTGCAAAAGTTTTCTCCTAGTCTGTGGCTTGTCTTTATATTCCCTTAACAGTGTCTTTGAATTATATAAATTTTTAATTTTGATGAAGCCCTGTTTATCCATTTTCTTTTAATGGGTTGTACTTTTGGTGTCATTATCTAAAAAACTCTTTTCCTAACCCAGGTCATAAAGATTTTGTCCAATTTTGTTTCTCTAAGCACTTTTGTAATTGGGTTTTATATTTACATATGCAATCCATTTTGAGTATTTTTTGTAAATGGCATGAAATATGGATTGTAGTTCTTCAAGTTTTGGTGGTTTTTGTTTTGTTTTTTTTTTTTTGCATATGGATATCCAGTTTTTCCATTACTTTTTGTCAAAAAAACTCTTTTCTCCACTGAATGGGTTTTACATCTTCATAAATTTCAGTTCTTCATATTTTATGGGCCTATTTCTCTACCTCCCATTTGTTCCATCGATCTGTTTATCAATCTGTTTATCAATCGACTCCAGTACTATACCGTTTTGATTACTGCAGCTTTATAACAAATCTTGGAATCAGGTAGTATTAGCCCATCTGCTTTGATCTTTTTCAACATTGTTTGACCATTATAGACCCTTTATATTTCTATATGAATCTTAGAATTAGCTTATCGAATTTTAGAGAAAAAAGCCTCCTGAGATTTTGATTGGGATTTCATTGACTCTGTAGTTCAATTTAGAGTGATTCGCTATCTTAATAGTATCACGTCTTTGATCCCTTAAAGATCTTTTAAAAAATTAATAAGGGTCTTTAAATTTCTCTCAGCAATATTTTGTAGTTTCCAATATATATGTTTTTCACTAGATTTGTCCCTAAGTACTTCGTATGTTTTGTACTCTTACAGATTTCCTTAAAATTTTACTTTGTGATAGTTTGTTGTTGCTACCATATAAAAATACTGTTGATTATAGATTCCATTGAATTTTCTACATAGAGTATAGATACAGTTTTACTTCTTCCTTTCCAATCTGAATGCGTTTTATTTTCTTTTCTTGCTCGATTGCACTGGCCATACAGTGTTGAGCAGAAATGGCGAAAACAGATGTGCTGGTGGGAAGTAGCCAGTTTTTCACTGTTAGTCTCAAGTTGCTATAGGCTTTTCATAGGTGTCCTTGGTCAGGTTGAGAAAGTTCCCTTCTATTTCTAGTTGGTTGTGAGTTTTCAAGGAGTTTTGTGTCTGTGTTCATAAGATATTGGTCTTCAGTTTTCTTTTCTGGTAATGTCTTTGGTCTAGATTAGTATCAGTGTAATGCTAGCCTCAAAAAGTGAATTAATAAATAATCCCTTCCTTCCGTTTTCTGGCAGTTTGTATAGAATTGGCACTACTTCTTAAGTATTTGGTAGAGTTCACTCATGAAACCATCTGGGCTTAGGGGATTTTTAAGTATAAATTAAATATCTTTAATAAATTTAGAGATTTTCAAGTAATCTCTGTCTTCTTGCTGTGTTTTCATAACTTGTTTCTTTCAAAGAATTTGTCGATTTCATCGTGTCAAATACAGGGATAAAGTTATATTTTCTCAATATCCTCTTCATATTTGCAGACTCTGGTAATGTCACCTCTCTTTTCTGATATGGCATAATTTGTTTTTAGGGACATATGTTTTGGATTGTTATGTACTTTTGATTAACTGACCCCTTTATCATTATGAAATGAGCATTTTTATGCCTGCTAATGGTATTTTCCCTAAAAATCTACTCTCTGACATTGAAATATTTTAACCTTTTGCTTTTCTGTTGAGTATTTTTTATCTCCTTTGTTGGCTTTTTGACTGTAACTGGACTTTACCCCTCAGAGAATATGACTTAATAGATTTGCTGGTGCTGGGCCATTTTTCAGTATTTCTTTAAATATGTGTGGGCCACTGGTCTAGATGATCTCTGTAGTTCTAACTTGTTAACTGTGTGCTTTTAAGTTATTTGACTTCTCTTATTTCCTCACCTATAAAATGGGTATAATGAAATGTATCTAGAAGTTGAAAAAGTTTAAAAATATTTTGAATAGTATTACTATGTTCATATGATTCAAATTTCAAAAGATAAGGAAGACTCAGTACATTCTGTTTCATACGCTTTGATTTTTCCTAGAAAACAAATTATAAATAAATTGTAAATAAATATTTAAGTACAACTTAGAAAACCACTCTGAGAATATTTTGAAAAAGCTTTTTTCCTCTCAACTGTTGAAAACTCTTCAGAACTTTCTTGTCAACATGATTTACGTTTTAATTTTTAAATTTACTGTGTTTTATCTGTGCTGTCTAAAGGAAAGTAAAAATATGTCTGATTTTTACAGTTCAAAATAGGACTTTTCAGGTTGACTTCAGAACATAAATATAGCTTATGAAATCACCCTAATGCATTTATTTTTGTGCTTTTTTCCACAGGTTTTGCTTTCCATCATGGCTATCACACAGTTTCGGTTATTTAAAGTTTGTACCTGCCTAGCAACAGTATTCTCATTCCTAAAGAGGTTAATATGCAGGTAAAGAAATTTTATGTTCAGATTGATCTGGTTATCTTCTTGCTAATTTTGGATACCTTCATAAGTTCAAAAAGGCAGGGCATATTATATTTAAGCTAAGCATCTTGATTGCAGTATTCATACATTAATCTCTAGTAGTTTTTTAAATATTTTCTCAGATTTTTATATGTTTTTTGAGATCTAGAAAGCAGAGGTTCAGGTCTTTTCATCAGATTCTTACATCTTCCATTAAAATAGCATTCTGTACTGTAGAATTTCAGAGATAAGCAAACCAACTTTCATATTGTAATCATTATGAAGTTTTTATGTACATAAGTGTTTTATTATCAGGGTATTTTTAAGATGATTAGGTGGAATTAGGCATAGGTATTTCTTTACATAGTACATTATGAGTGTTATGTTTATATTGGAAAAAGAAAAGTTTAACAGAAAAACCCCAAAGAAAATAGATTTTCTTTTTTTTTTTTTTTGATCTTTTAAATAATATTTCAGAATGTACTGGGAGTCCAGGCTAGATAAGTCCTTCTGCTTCAGTAAGTCATTCAGAGACTTGTATTCCTTCTATTTTGTCATTCTCCTGTACCCAAGAGATACAGTTCCTGAATGGTATGCCAGGGCACTTCAGGGCTCGCATTACAGTCACAGGGGTACCGAAGGATACTCTAAATTTCTAACAAAACACGCTGAATGTGATAATGTCTATTGAAATTATACAATCTGTTGGCTCAAGATAGTTCACGTTTGTAACATTAGATCCTGCAGTATTACTTTTGATGATGTTCTTGAATATTTGAGATAAGTTTTTGTTTACTTGTGTTTGGAGTGACCTATCTTTACAAAGCTAGGATTTTAGGTTGTAATTAAGAGCAAGCACTAAATCAGAACTAACATAGAACAGAAAATGAAGCTGACAGAATCCAGTCTGATTCCAAGGCTTGAGAAGCTATACAGTACCCAAGAGGTACACACATTCTCTTAGTAAGTTGTAGTTATTAAAGAATGAAATGAAAATGTTTTTTCTCTAATTTCATATGTGATTTTTCCTAATGGCTACTAAGCAGATAGGACATACATAAGTATTGTTTGGGCCTATGTACTTAATCAGTGGAACTGTTAGGTATTTCCTTTGGCCTAGAGTACTGTGAAAAAAGCACCTACAGAGTAAGAGTCGGATAGAGAGGAGATGGAGGGTAGTCAGCTCTCTTTTTTAGTGGATATGATTTAGAAAGTGCACATAATTCTGTTCACAGCCTACTGTCCAGAGCTTAGGCACCTAGCTACAAGGGAGGCTAGGAAATGTATTCTCTGACTAAAGGGCCATTTTATAACTACTAAAACTCTGAGGATTAAGTGGCATAGAATTTATTGTTAGAAGTATCATGACCAGAAAATAACTAGGTTAAAGCAGGATGAGAATGGGTATTAATGCCAGGAGACTAGAGGTTGAAAGGAATAAGTTGTTTTAACTGTGGTGATAAATTCTAGGTGTTTTTCTCTTTGCATCTGTTATTTCAAAAAATTTTTGTTGAATATAAGTTACTTTTAATATAAGATATTGCAATTTTCTATCATCTATATACGTTTCCCTGGTATCTCAGTGGTAAAGAATCCACCTGCAATGCAGGAGATGTGGGTTCCATCCCTAGGTGGGGAAGATCCCTGGAGTAGGAAATGGCAACCTGTTCCATTATTCTTGCCTGGAAAATTCCATGGACAGTGGAGCCTGGCGGGCTGCAGTCCCTGGGGATACAAAATAGACCATAGTACTTTTTAATGCATCCTTTAAACAAATAAAATAAGATTTCTAAACTTAGTTGACTTTATCAACTAGCTCTAAGCAGGTGTTTCATAGATTATTTGACATGAAGCAAGTGACTAATCATTTATAATAGCTATCATTTTTTAATGTCATTAAAAAGCAGGCACAGTCTCGTGTCTCACTATTTTAAATATGTCAGTTAAATCTTCACAGCAACCTTGCAAAGGTCAGTTTGAATACCTGCCTTTTACAGATGAGGATACTGAGGCTCAGACATAGGTAATTCTAACTAGAGTCATAATTAATAGAAGTAACATTGAAAACCATGGTTTACACAGATTCCATTGCCCATGCTCTTAACAACTCTATGACAATACCTATCTTGTTTCATGTAGTACTTCACTAATCCTTGAAAGTTACTGGGTACAGTTTACAATTCAACCCAGTGATTTTCAAACTTTTCAGTAGTTTAATAGTAATCTTAATAAGAAACCAACTATGTAAACAAACAAAAGCCAGGCCACCCTGGTTAAAGCAGCGTAGACATCCCAGAGCATCACCCACAGAACTCACAGAACTCTCAGGAGTGTGATTTGAAACCAGTTTCTGGTTTTGGTTTTGGCTTTATAGTCCTCCTGAGTTTGACTCTAATTCTGAGTCCTAAGCCAAAAAGCAGTGTGATATTCTGGTCCAGTATTTAAAAACATTGCAAAGATCTCTAATATATGCCTTTCTTTTCATATATTAACAAACAACTGTTAATTATTAAAGTAAATAATTTAAAGCTGCAGAAGACCTTCTCTATAAATCTTAAGTTACTGTCTTTAGTGCTTTTACTTATGCTTGTTTTGGTGGTTTCTTGAAATAAATTATTTCATATTTTTGTTTTAGATCTGGTAGAGGACGGAAATTAAGTGGAGACCAAATAACTTTGCCAACTACTGTTGATTATTCATCAGTTCCCAAACAGGTAAAACTTTTTTTGTACATTGAATAAGTGCTCCCGAACCATATTTTTCAAAGTGGGTTGCAAACTATTAATGTGTCATGAAATTAATTTGGTAGTCACGGTCAGGATTTTTGTTGTTCTATTGTTAAATTTCTTTATTCTAAAATTTTAACTTTATTCTTTATTTTCTATTTCTCTGCTGAGATTTTCTATTTTTTTCTTTGGTTTTAAGAGTGTTTGCTGTTGCTTATTGGAGCATTTTTGCAATAACATATTTAAAGCCTTAGATAATTACATCATTTGTATCATCTTGGGTTTGTTGTCTATTGCTTGACTTTTTCAAGTTGAGATTTATTGATTCCTTGTTTGCTGAATAATTTCAAGTTATTTCATGGATTTTTTTGAATATTATGTTTGAGACTATATCTTATTTAAATCCTATAAAGAATGTTATTATTTATTATTTCATCAGGCAATAAACCTAGTTAGGGATAGATTGTAAGTTCCAGTCCTCTTTCTGTGGGCCGTAGTTCTAATATCAGTTCAGTTTTTGAAGCATTTTCTTTTGCTTTGTTTGGTTGTTTTTATTTTAATGGTTGGAACAGAATGTCTCACTCACAGAGTGTTTCTTTCTTAACTTTTGATCTAGTTTTGCTATCTGGCATAAAATGTATATTTTCCCATTGGTCAACAAATTTTGAAAAAACCACTGTTTTAGAAAGCTCATTTTTGTAATGAATGATGAAATTTTTGACTGACAATGCTGATCATTTAAATTTAGACAGATGTGGAAGAGTGGACTTCCTGGGATGAGGATGCACCCACAAGTGTCAAGATTGAAGGAGGGAATGGGAATGTGGCAACACAACAAAATGCTTTAGAGCAACTGGAACCTGACTATTTTAAGGACATGACACCAACTATACGGAAAACCCAGAAGGTACGTTAAAGATGTGTGCTCTTGGAAATTAAACTATGAGACTGTGCTTCAGATTCCTATAATTAAAGCTAGACAGTATACTTAGTATTTGGTAGAAAGCCTATTTCCAACTGTCATTGTGTTTTTTGTCATATTAGAGAAGTTTATATATTCAAGTGAGCTGGCCATAGATCTGGTAAATTGTACCCCCACATCTTTTAAAATTATATCTAAGCGTTCATAGAAATCCTCCTGTATGTCAGATTCTAGACTCCAGTCTCTACTGTGAAGACTAAACTGAATAAGATACAGTTCTAGCCTTGAAAGAATTCATAGTACAGTGATTTCTACAAACCAATAATACTGATAGTATCCATTGTTTATAACATTATCAAACTGATGCAGAGCTCTGAGAACTTAGAGTAATTGTGGTGGGTTTGCATAGTCATTCACACTTTATTTTATCCCGTTTGAATTGAATGTGGACAGTCACTTCAATATGCAGGAAATTATTAGCAAAAGAACAATGGCTAAGCAGTTTTCTTTCTTTTTATCAAAATAGTACATGTACATTTAAAATTTATTTTTAAATTAAAGATATAGAAAAGCTTATAATGAAAAGCAATAGACTTCTGCCCCATCATTCTTCAAACCAGTTCTACTAAAAGCAGCCACTCACAATTTTTTCTGTTTATCTGTATACAGTGTTCTTATCTTGCTATTCTTAGGCCAGTCACAGGTATTGTCTACCAGCTTCACACTGTGGTAAATGGGGGTTTATTTCATACCACCCTTACACCCATTTCAAATAATGTAATGCTATTATTCCCGTCTACCTCATCAATCATCCTGCTGTTTCAAAAAAAAAAAAAAAATTTACTTTAAGTGCCATTTCTTATTCAGTCAAGCATAGAAAATATTTCTTATGAATATATTTCATAAAATGAGGACACTGTTTATTCTGCAGTTCTCTAATAGGGTTTTCACCCTCTTCTACCGTCCAGTTTTAGCTGTACATTTATTTTTAGATGTTCAAGGCTGATAACATTGACATACTGTAATCATAGTTGTTTTTATTTGTCCAAATGTCTCAGTGCTGAAAAGCATTAAGTTGTATATTTTTCAAGGAGTTTTAAGTGAATTTCTTAGTAGATGAATGCTTTTTGATTTGAAAGTCTATTGCTGCTCTTAATAGGAACTTAGTATATTACAAGTAATACCTTAGTAAATTAGAATGAAAGTACTTTTAAGGTACAAAGCTAATACTACTGGCTTGAAAGAGTTAATGTGTTCATAGGTAGCCACATGCTTGGAGAGCTGGTTATACTTTTGGTAGGACAGTGACCCTATCCTACCAGAGGATATGCTTTAAGAAAATATAGAACAGGAAAGAAAGGCAGAACATATTTTGAATAATTATAAAATGCTTTGGTCAGTTAATTCGTCTCTTTTTATAGAGTGGTGTGTAAAATGTTTCCGTAATTCTATTTCAATTAATCTTTCAGATCATCATTAAGAAGCGAGAACCATTAAATTTTGGCATCCCAGATGGTAGCACAGGCTTCTCTAGTAGACTAGCAGCTACACAAGATATGCCTTTCATTCATCAATCTGTAAGTATGTTAATTGTATCTAGGCAAGAGCTTTTTTTTTTCATTTCTGTTTTCTTTAAGGAAAAAGAAAAAAATTAAAATGACTTGAACATAGTATTTGTATGACTTTGGAACTGGTTTAGCAGATCAAGAGCAGTTGCCAGTCCTGTCCTTTTATGAGACTCTAAATTACATCAGATACTAAGATCAGAGTCCACTGCACACATAAAAGATGGAGACAAAAATGTGAAAATATAAAAGTATGACCTTTAAAGAGATTACCCCTAAAATTTAACCTCAATAGCAGCTTTTTTTAAAGTAAATTATGAATTATTAAGTTAAAGACTTATATGTACATTTAAAGTGTGGTTTAACTTAAAATGGATTTGACTTAAATACAACACTTTTAAGGACAAAAGTAGTGAAGAAGGTATATGTTTCCAACTTTGGAGGCCATCAGATTCATCTTTGAAACTTTTGAGACACATCACTGTCCAAACCCATCCCCAGCTTTTAAGTATTGATATGTTTTGATTATTTTATGCAGTTATCTTACTCATTTAATTATTTCCTCACTAACTAAACATTCCAGAATGAGCATTTTCATTGGTTTGTGGAAGGAAAAAGTGAACTTAGAGGCCTGGCCTGGGGAATAGTGGAAGCTAGTGTGGCCTGCCTAATGGTATCAGGTAAGACAGGCAAAAGGAAGCACAATACAAAAGTACTCCAATAAAGAGTAAACTTTTCCTGACTTGTCATTTTTGCATGGGACCCAGACAATAAGTGCCATTGAAAAGTCTAGAAAATTACTTGTGCTTAAAGGTAGATGACTGTACTAGGTTGGAAACATAGGTTCTTCGAGTTCACCTTCCCAGCCCAAGAGTAGTCCAGTCAAGCATCTAATCCAGTGCGGGGTCAGCCTCTCTCTTCTCTTTCCCCCACTTATACACTCCTTCTTCTTACTCAAGAGAGAGAGAAACAGAAGGTATGTCCTATTCTTATTTTTTCCAAACTAAAGTAGGAGAAAGTAAAGGAAAAGTTAGGAAAGTAAAGGAAAAGTTAATATATTAAAGGAATATTCTTTAAAACATGAAATAGGAAGAAAGCTGGACTTGCTAAGACTTGCGTATGGAAGGTCATGCGTTTCAGGAAACCCCTTAGTTCCAGGCACACCAGGGGCAGTCATTTGATCCTGTAGAGGATGTGATAAGAAAGTGAAGAAGACACAGGGCAGTGATGAGGTCTGAGTTAGGCTTTAAAATATATCCTCTTCTTGACCACTGAGTGGAAAAAGGATGAAGCGAAGTTAGTCTCTCAGTCGTGTCTGACTCTTTGTGACCCCAAAGACTGGGGCTCGCCAGGCTCTTCTATCTGTGGGATTCTCCAGGCAAGAATACTGGAGCGGGTTACCATTTCCTTTTCCGGGAGATCTTTCTGACCCAGGGATTGAACCCAGGTCTTCTGCACTCCAAACTGCAGGTAGACTCTTTACCGTGTAAGCCACCAAGGATGGCTCTTGACTGTTGTAATTTTGTTTTGTTTTGTTTTATTGTAGCCTGAATTAGGTGACTTAGATACCTGGCAGGAAAACACCAATGCTTGGGAAGAAGAAGAAGATGCGGCCTGGCAAGCCGAAGAAGTTCTGAGGTATTTGAGTAATATTTACACTGTCGCTGGAGTAGAACCGGTTTTGTTCATGTTACATTTAAGGTCAAGAAAGTATCTTCTGCCAAATGTTATATTTTTCTTCCTTCTCATTTGAGCCTTAACCAATCTGGGATAGTTTTTTTGTATTTCAGACTACATGTACTATTTTATATGATTAAAACCTCACAGAAACCAACAATTTAAAGCATTATAGATACAAAAGAATAATTTACTAACGAAGAAGGAGATTGTCTACATACAGACACCATATTGTACTGTATGCTTCATACTTCATTCCCTATAAAATGTATCTCTTGAAATGTGAGTCACGACGATGTATTAATATGTTCTCTGGGTCAGAAATTGCAGCTTTAGTTCTCTTTCCCCATGGCCTAGCATAGTCCAGCCCTGCTCGTTCAGTATAGTAGTGAATAGCTCCGCTGGGTTTCTGTGGTCGTGTCCGCTCTTGGCTGCTGCACGCGGGATCTCTCTTGCAGTGCCTGGACTCTGTTGCAGCGCTCGGGCTTAGTTGCCCGTGGCCTGTGGGATCTTAGCTCTCTGTGCATGTGTGCTCAGTCGCTAAGTTGTCTCCAGCTCTTTGCGATCCCAAGGACTGTAGCCTGTCAGGCTCCTCTGTCCATGAGATTTCCCAGGCAAGAATACTGGAGTGTGTTGCCATTTCCTTCTCCAGGGGATCTTCTCAACCCAGGATCAAACCCAAGTCTCCTGCTTTGGCAGGCGGGTTCTTAACCACTGGAAGCCCCCAGCACTGCTATTTGAAAGTAATGTGTGTTGCACTCTACATTTGTATGTGTGTTTCACCTGAGGTACTTGAAAGCCCTGAGGTAGATAACATAAGTCATAATACTTACTGCCTACTCTACAGAAGATACTTTTTCTGGAGGTTTACAAGTTTGTTTTTGTTAGTTATGTTCTTTTTTCTTTGTTTTTGTGAAGAGTAAACTTAATTCTTGCTACTACCGCATTAGATCAAAGAGTAAAAAGAAAATTTACCTTGAGAGTTTGTGACTGTTATCACTGATAAAAACTCTATGTAAATATATCTGAATTACTTTTGCATTTTAAAGATGATAAAGTAAAATATAGCAGTATGTTTTCTTCAAATATGGTTTTTATAATTGGGATAAAAAAATGAATTACCCTTATCTGACCATCTTGAAACAACTGGTTTCATTTTTGTATTTTCCTTTCCCATGTTTACCAATAAATTGTAATTACCTTGAGTAGCCAGCAGAGGGTGCAGTTAAATAACTGAGTTAAGACTGACTTTTTTGGTCTTGTCAGTACTGTTTTCAGCATTTTTTTTTTAAACAGAAGGAGGTCACATTATAAAAGTCAGTAAAGGTGTGACAGTTTTAAATATTTAGTTCCTGTTTGATAATCATTCAGTATAAAGGAAACAGTTTTAAAACTGTAAACAGCAATATTTATGTTCCATGAATTGTCAAAAAAAGATGTCACTTTTTTAAAATCTATTTCTTTTGGATATATATCATAGAAGTCTGAGTATTTTTAAAACATTTTGGAATTGGGACTTAGTGATGATTGGTTTATCAACCACAAGGATAAAGGAAGGGGCTATTCATTTTTAATCTAATCATCTTAATGACAGCACTATGGAGTTTATGAGTTCACTGATCATAGCTGAACATTCACGGTATAAAAACCATCTCTTTTTCACCCTGTCATCGTGCACCCTGAACAAAACAAGACAAGACAAAAAAACCTCCACAAACTCCGTGCTTTTGAAACAACAGCTTGGGAGGCGGAGACTATTAGTCAGTAATAGACATGCTTCAAGCTGCAAGTTGCATAAGTAGAGCCAAAGACACCTGGAGGCTTCCATATGTTGTTACCACCCCCAGGAGAACACTGAGTATTTTAAAAGTGTATCCGTAATCCATGGCTTCTATCCTAGCCTGTTTCCCATTGCTACTTTAAATACTACCAGTACTATGATCAGTATCATTAAGGAAAAAATTCTGGTACTTTAATCATTCCAGACATGTATCTGGACAAGAAAAATATATTTTATCAGCAGTAATGTCCAAGTTGCCTCTGGTACCAGGAAGATTAATTGTTGATGCTTATATTTCGGCTGGTAACTAGGTCAGAGCTGGATTATATTTGTTTGTAACCTAGCAAGCCTTTCATAATTCTTTTTCTTTTTTCTGCCACTGACATTTTGATGTTTTTAGTGCATATTATCAGTTTTTCTTGAAAGTGAACAGAGCTAGTGAAAAGTAGATTTTTTAAAACTATTCTTTTGAAATTTTAATTAGTTGGTGGTGATGGTCAAAATGTTGCCTAAAGTAAGTCTCTCTACTTTGTTGAATTTTGGTCATCCATACCTCTGCTTACTCCCATTTATAAGTATGACTGAGAATTATATGTATACCTTTCACTCACTATAGCCAGCTTTGAGCTATCCCGTGTATGGGTAATGCACGTTAGATTTTTCTATATATAACCCAGTGTTGCCTGTCCTGTGCCCTACTGCTTCCTTCCTCAGCCTTGCATGCTTCTTGACTTACTTTCTCAGACCCTAAGCCTTCAGATCCAGGACCAACTTCTGTTCTCCTTTCTCCTATTTCATTACCCTACTCCTGTCCCCACTTTCCGTACGAGTCGGTCAGTAAAGATAGAGCACTTATATGCGGAATCTAAACTGTGACACAGGGACTTCCCTGGTGGTCCCAAGGTTAATACTTTGCCTTCCTGTGTAGGGATGCGGGTTCGATGTGGCCAAAAAACCAAAACTCAAAGCAAGCAATGTAACAAATTCAGTAAAGACTTTAAAAGTGGTGCACATCAAAAAATCATTTAAAAAATAAATAAAATATGATACAAATGAACCCATCTACGAAGTAGAAACAGACTCACAGACATAAAGAACAGACTTGTGGTGCTGGGGTGGGGTGGGAGGTCGGGGTATGGATGGGGAGTTTGGGATCAGCAGATGGAAACTATTATATATAGAATGGGTGAACAATGAGGTCCCACTGTATAGCACACAGACTACATTCAGTATCCTGTGATAAACCATAATGGAAAAGAATATTAAAAAGAATATATATATGTGTATATATAACTAAATCACTTTCCTGAACAGTAGAAATTAACAGAACATTGTAAATCAACTATAGTTCAATTTAAAAATCAGTAAAGATAGAAGTGTTTAGAGGTTCTATATCAGTAGAGTTAGGGAGGAGCTGGGAGAAGGCACTTCATAAAGTATAATTATTAAATTTCCACCATTCTGTCCCTTCATAATTGAAGTGAAGTGAAAATTGCTCAGTCGTGTCTCACTCTTTGTGACCCCATGGCCTATGCAGTCCATGGAATTCTCTAGGCCAGAATACTGGAGTGGGTTGCCTTTTCCTTCTCCAGGGGAATCTTCCCAACCCAGGAATCAAACCCAGGTCTCCCACATTGCAGGCAGATTCTTTACCAGCTGAGCCACAAGGGAAGCCCAAGAATACTGGAGTGGGTAGCCTATCCCTTCTCAGTGGATCTTCCTGACCCAGGAATCTAACCGGGGTTTCCTGCATTGCAGGTGGATTCTTTACCAACTGAGCTATGAGGGAAGCCCTTCATTAGTAGAGGTAGTTAAATTTTAATCCTTAGAGTTCTAGCTTCTAATTGGAAGGTATGTCTTTGCATTTTGTTTTTGCATTGTGCTCTGTCCGTCTGTGTTCTTGATATCCTTCAGCTGACAAGCTTTTAACTATTATCATAGCAGGATATTTAGTCATAAATATCAGGCTTTTCTCAGAAGGAGATGTGGTCCAATGGAAATAGTGTTTTAGTGAAAATAATCTGAAGAAAAGGAGTCAGGAGATATAGGTTCTTAGCCTTATACTTAATCTTATGACTTCGGCCGTTTTACTTAGCCTGAATGCCCCATTTTAGTTATTCTTAAAACAGAGATAATACCTTTTTTATTTGTAAGTCACGTTCTAAGGATTAAAAGAAGTACTATTTTGAAAATCCTTGAAATTTTCAAAGCAGTGAGAAGAATGAAGACTTTTTAAACTTACATTTGATGATAGTTGAAGGGAAGTGCTCTTTCTTTCTGGACCTTATTTGCCATTTTACCTGTGTAGTGTTCTCTAACGGAGAAGGCAATGGCACCCCACTCCAGTACTCTTGCCTGGAAAATCCCATGGACAGAGGAGCCTGGTGGGCTGCAGTCCATGGGGTCGCTAAGAGTTGAACACGACTGAGCGACTTCACTTTCACTTTTCACTTTCATGCATTGGAGAAGGAAATGGCAACCCACTCCAGTGTTTTTTCCTGGAGAATCCCAGGGACAGGGGAGCCTGGTGGGCTGCTGTCTGTGGGGTCACACAGAGTCATACACAACTGAAGCGACTTAGCAGCAGCAGCAGTGTTCTCTAAAAGTAAAAATATGCTTCTTTTCAGGCAGCAGAAGATAGCAGACAGAGAAAAGAGAGCAGCAGAACAACAAAGGAAGAAAATGGAAAAGGAAGCCCAGCGGCTAATGAAGAAGGAACAAAATAAAATTGGTGTGAAACTTTCATAACAAATGTTCTTCAGATGTCATAGTGCCAGTGGGAGAAATGCGAGCTCTACAAGCCAAGCAGCATTTATATGGAGCCAAAAGTATTTTCAGAATACAAATACCCTGCTTGATTTTAATGCATTCATCAGCCAGCCAGGACACCAGGATTCTCTCAAAGCCCCCTGAACTCTTAGTGATTGAGACTCAGAGAACAAAAAAGACTTATGAGACAATATTTTCTTCAGTGTGTTCCAAGTGTACGACAATTGTTTGTTGTAGAGAAATTATTACAAATGGAATATATCAGTACCTCTTCAAGCTAGTGTTTCTAGCTGATTCAATGGGTGTAAATAATTCTATGATAGGAAAGAATTCTGCTGTCTATAGTGCTTTCCTTCAATGTGTATAATGTTAAAATAAATAATTTTAAATATTTGTTTGTTTCCATGATTACCCAACCTAAATCAGACAGACTTGCAGGGCTTTAACTTCTTATTTCTGTTGTCAGAAGCTCGTGTTGGCATATATTTGTTCTGACTTGAACTGGCATTCATTAAGGCATCTGGTCATTTCAGTTTTCAAGAAAATGACATTAAATGCAATAATTTTATTTATCACAAACATTTTATACATCATTGTTTTCTTTTAGATGGTGTTGTAATGTTTTACTTATTTGTAATTTATATTGCATGTATAAACATACCGAAAATAAGCTAAAATGGCAAATTTGTTTTACATTATTATAATTTGTGAGTTTTAAAAGTTAGTATTTGTAGTTTTTCTCTGTCATTGTAGATTTTAAGATGTTATGGTATCTTTAAGTACCTTAGCTCCTCTCTGCCAAAAGCCATTAATTTACAAATGCATAAAGCCTTCAGTTCTACTGTTTCAAAGCTTTTAGATGATTTCTGTATCAGTTTTGTATAATGACATAATGCAAGTTACCTATGTTGTTTACTAAGGTAACATTGATTTATTAAACCAAGATAGGAATAATAATACTTCTATTTTTGGATGTTGACAAGCTCCAAAATAGTTTTCAGGAAATAGATATAGACTGTGTTCATAGGGGAAAATGTAGATTTGATAGTTTAAAATCTCATTAATTTTGTCTCCCCATTTAAAATACATCCAGCCTGACCTTCTTTGGCTTTGGAATTTAAGATTTTTACTTTCTTAAAAATTGCTGCCCAAAATTAACATTTTGTGAGTTTTTAAAATGTCATAAATACAAGCCAAATACTGCTAATTCATTGGCATTAAAGTGATATTTCATAGTAAAATCACAAACTATACAATAAACTCCTTAAGTTCTTAGCCTAAGCATCTAGACTAAATGCGGTTGTTTTTTTATTTTCTTAGAATTTTTATTGGAGTACTGTTGATTTACAATGTTGTGTAATTTCAGATGTACAGCAAATGAAATAGGTTGAAATTTAACTTTGGTAAAAAGCTTCCTGTTATAGCCCCAAGCTATATTTTCAGTTATGGTTATTAGAGAGCTTTTGCCAGTGAACTCCCTATTAAATAGAATTAGACTCAAATTTGTAATAATAAATGAATTATTTTATGTCCTTTGTATTTATTTATTTTTAGTTATTATGGGAATGCTACATGATTTCTCTAAACCGAGGGTTCATAAAGGCTAATTTTCCTTCAGTACAATTGGTTTTTACTGCTTTTCCCCAGAGTGGACAAGTATTGAAGTCTGCTTTGGTCATGATTTTCATGGGTGACCTTTTTTTGTTTGATTTTTAAATTTTTATTTAGAAGTAAAGACTGGATGGAATCACAGTCTGTATGATTAATTAGGAAGAAAGAGATTTTTCTCATGGAAAGAATAGAGTGAATTCTTGTATTTTTTGACCTCTGTTGGTGTAAACTAGATTCCTGTGTTTTGCTGGGTATATTGTCCCAACAGAAGTCAGACATGATAAGCCCTTTATAGTAGCAAACTGGTTCCTTCAGCTTCTAAATTTATGGTTTCTGTTTTTGTTTCCGTAATTTTAGCAAAGGATTATCAGTTTTAGGAGCTTATTAGTAGAAGTTAAAAATTCAGGATTCATCCTCTAGTTGAATCCTGGCTCTGTTTTAGTGGCATCTTTGAGTCAATACCCGGCATCTGAATTCCTCATTTTCGACATGCACTTGCCAGGGCAGTGACCGTTCCTGGATGAAGATTGGTGCTTGGGAAGCAGGTGGTAGCTATGGAAACTGGCGTCTGGATTGATCTTCAGCACCACGCTACAAGCTACTACAACAGAATAAATCTAACCACAGCTAAAATGTTGCAAAAAGCCGAAATTTTGTCATTATAGGTGCACCTTGTTTTATTACACTTTGCTTTATTGTGCTTTGCAGATAGTGTATTTTTAACAAATTGAAGTCTTCTGGCAACCCTGTGCTGAACAAGCTTATCAGCACCATTTTTCCAACAGCCTTTGCTCACTTCTTTTACATTTCGGTATTTTCACAATATTTCAAAGTGTTTCATTATTATATTTGTTATGGTGTTTTAGGGGTGTGAACCACACCCGTATAAGATAGCAAATTTAGTGGATAAATGTGTGCGTCCTGCCTGCTTTACCAACTAGCCCTTCCACTGCCTTTCTCCCTCTCCTCCCACCTCCCTATTTCCTGAGACATGGGAATATTGAAACTAGGCAAATTTAAAACTCTACAATGGCTTCTCTAAGTGTTCAAAAAAGAGTCACACAACTCTTTCTCTCAATCAAAAAGCTAGAAATGATTTTAGTCGTGACAAACACCCACTGAAAGCTGAGATAGGCCAAAACTAGGCCTCCTTGTGCCTAACAGCCAAGTTGTAAAGAAGATGGTGGGTCCATGAAGAGTTTATTTTAGTAGCTGCTGCTGCTGCTGCTGCTGCTAAGTCACTTCAGTCGTGTCCAACTCTGTTCAACCCCATAGAC
Organism: Bos javanicus; assembly: GCF_032452875.1. Lineage (NCBI taxonomy): Eukaryota > Metazoa > Chordata > Mammalia > Artiodactyla > Bovidae > Bos > Bos javanicus. The sequence continues at coordinate 55,009,025 of NC_083881.1, read as the reverse complement.
GGCAGCCCACCAGGCTCCCCGTCCCTGGGATTCTCCAGGCAAGAACGCTGGAGTGGATTGCCGTTTCCTTCTCCAATGCATGAAAGTGAAAAGTGAAAGTGAAGTCGCTCAGTTGTGTCCTACTCTTAGCGACCCCATGGACCGCAGTCTACCAGGCTCCTCCGTCCATGGGATTTTCCAGGCAAGAACACTGGAGTGGGTTGCCATTTCCTTCTCCAATGCATGAAAGTGAAAAGTGAAAGTGAAGTCCCTCAGTCGTGTCTGACTCTTAGCGACCCCATGGACTTCAGCCCACCAGGCTCCTCTGTCCATGGAATTTTCCAGGCAAGAGTACTGGAGTGGGATGCCATTGCCTTCTCCAATTTTAGTAGCTAGTAACTTGTTTTTCCCATTTACGCAGATTTTTAAAATTTAAGTTCCTCTCCCCTCATCATAGAGAAGGCAATGGCACCCCTCATATCAAAGACAGCTTTTTTCCTTTGTGTCATTTACTTCCACTTTCTCTAATGCATCCAAGGCTGCTCCAAGGTTATAGCAACAGCTGATAACACTTTCTGTTTACTTGGCTTTCTACCTTTTTCAGTGTCCATTTGTCACGGCCTTTGGACTGCTCAGTAACCAGAGTAAGTTTCGAGAGTATCAGATGCTTTTCCACCAGAAGCCTCAATCTCCTAGGGCTGTAAAGAGCCACTTTTCTAGGAGCCTGCTTGTCATCTCCCCATAAAACAGATTTCTACCCTTGCAGAGCTGCTGTGGACACTGCTAATCACAAGCTGGAGTGTTACAGAGAAACTCTAGCCGAAAGTCGGTGGTCACCCAAGTCAATCTCCGCCTTTCCCATCAGGGAACTTCATGGCTGTTTAAGGGACTTTGCCTATTTACTGCTCTGATCACATCCATTTTGAGAGCTTCTCAGAGTTCTCCAGCTGCTGTAGAGATGTAGCAGTACTAAAGTGCCTGCAGTTGCAAATCTTTTAAATGGTGGTGGTGGTATTAAGGATTAACCGAGACAGTGTTCAGTACAGTGCCTGATGCACACATAACAGGTGCTCAGCAATGGTAGGTGTTGTGGGCTCCTAGACACACTTCTTTACAAGTCCCTGCACACTCTTCCTCCTCGTGGGATCCTGTGCACACCTCCCATACATTACACCACCCATTGATGTTGCAGCCCTTTCCCTGAGCAGAGTGGGGAAACTTGACTGATCTTAACTAAGTTCATTTTTACACACCTTTAAGTTGAACTATAATAAGAGGAAAGATTTACTTGGTGCTTGGCACCACCTAAGAATTTTAACTATCAATGAATGACTCCTCATAATCCAGGGAGGTGAACATTATCCCCACTACATGTGTAAGGAAACTAAAGCTTGGAAAGGCATTGTGTGCCAGCTTAATTTAAAAGAAATCAGTAAGCTTTGGGAGCAGGTTTTTTAGTGGTTAGGTCAACATTCTAAGTGGACTGTGATTTCCAAAGCCTCTCTTCTCTTGATGAAACTATGAGCTGCCAAAGAGTGAGCTTTTAGGAATTCCTCTCTAGTTCTTAAATGGCGCTAGTGGCAAGAACCTGCCTGCCAATGCAGGAGGTGTAAGAGACGCGGATTCTATCCCTAGGTCGGGAAGATTCCTTGGAGGAAGGCATGGCAACCCACTCCAGTAATCTTGCCTGGAAAATCCCATGGATAGAGGAGCCTGGCAAGCTACAGTCCATGGGGCCGCAAAGAGTCGTACATGACTGAGACACAGCACTGCACAGCACAGTGTGAAAATTAGTAAGACTGCTTTCATTTTGCATTTTCTCCATACAACCGAGTCAGAAATAACATGCTGGTTCAGAAAAATTAAACGTCAGTTTAAAATGCCAGCACCTATTGTTTACTGTAGAAAGTGAGGCTAACAAACCACTTCAAACTCTGTTAGCTATTTGATTGCAAGAAAGGAGAGGAAGGATCTTATTCACCATCAAATTAGAGAAATACTGCTGTTGTTAATGGCTTTCATATTCTAGTCTATTAAAGCTATGTTCTAGCAAAATTTTAATTTTTCAGTTATTCAAATAGCTTTGATCAGAAATGATAACTTTCAAGGAACAAGAGTGAAAATATCTCTGAAGGTGAGTCAGGTAGGATTGGCACAGGGAGGAATTCTGTGACCATGAGGAGAAAAGTTCTGATACCTGCCTTTAATAGCATTCAGTAGGGGAGCCTAGGCTTCTCTGGTGGCTCAGATGGTAAAGAATATGCCTGCAATGCGGGAGACCTGAGTTCCATCCCTGGGTGGGGAAGGTCCCCTGGAGAAGGGAAAGGCAACTCACTCTAGTATTCTCTCCTGGAGAATTCCATGGACAGAGCAGCCTGGAGGATTATAGTCCGTGGGACTGCAAACAGTCAGACGTGACTGAGTGACTAACACACACAGACACAAGGGAGCCTGGACTGTGGGTTTTACATCATCATTTCACATCCATAATCCCAGATGCCTCCATGGCCTCTGTAGATGGAATGAGAGATCCTCTTCCCAGTCAAATCAACAGAGAGTGGCCAACGAAGTTCTGGGAGAAATGGTTAGAAAACATCTCCATCAAGCAGAAAACATTTCCATTAAGCATTCAATTGTTTAGGACAGTAGAGGATAGAGTCCTTCAGCATTATCCAGAGTACTTACTCTTCCAACGAACTGAGAGTTACCACCAGGAGCTCTTACATGAACCGGCAGTTTTCAAAGAACTGGTATATGGTGAACTGACTTTCAAACCGTTCTCAGAGGTGACCCTGGAACCACTGCCGGAGATGAGAGGGAGGCAGATGGGAGGTCTCCAGGCCTGGTGTGCTGTTCCCAGATCTGCACTTTTGTGTGTTCAGTGTATTAGGTTTTTTAATGTTGAAAAATTATTTTGACAGAGACGTGCCGTGCCTTTTACAGAACTTAAACACTGCTGAAATATTCCAGTATTTTAACACAAGCTCTTTTGAGTAGCATTTAAACCTTTTTTTAATTTTAAAATTCTTTGAAATCATTGTATAACGATTAGTTACCACAATCACTGTGACTGAGGGAGAATCTGGTCAAAGCGGAGCCTGCCTTCCTGTGGTTTAAAAATAACTACCTGACTTACTTCACTCTGTAAAGTGGGATCTGGGTTCGTTGTAAAGCAATTATCCTCCAGGGAAGGGCAGGGAAACTACCTGATAGAAACTTGTATTCTATTTGGATTTCTAATTGATTTCTCAGGACCATTGGGCGTTTGTTGACATTCTTTCAAGACTTGATTTCTGTAAACTGCTGTTTTTAATGGCCCAAGTTACTGCTTCATTGTACACATTTTGCCTGGCAAGACTGGGAGTAAGTGAATTTTGTAAAAGAGCTCACTGAGCCAAAATGGAAGTCAGAAACCACCCCAAAACTTTTAAAATGAAAAATCCTCAAGAGAAAAAACGTATCAGACCCAACCACGACTAAGGCAGAGCCTAAGACAAACACAAATCACAGACTTCCTTTTTCTTCTGCCACAAATGCCAGAAACGCCTGGCATCTGAGTGTATTGCATTTTTTTTTTCTCCTTTCTGAACAGCTCAACTTGGAAAGGTCAGCCTATCCCTTTGGGAAAAATCTTTTCTTGTAAATTGGAACGTTTGCACACAAAACTGTAGGAAATGTTTAACATTTGCTTTGATGGGACAGCAGTTTGTTCAATAGAGTAGAATTGTTCTCCTTTTTCCATTTTCCTGTCTGTTTGTACATCACAGGCACCCAAATTGTGGAAAGCAACTTTGAGGCGCTTCTTTCTATGGGGTCAGATGATCCTGTCCACAAAACCAGCCAACGCCTTGGACTTCCGAAACGCAGGCTGTGTTCCCTCTTTTATTTACTCCGAGGGACTCATTTGTAAGAGACTTTGTTCTGAATAAAAGCAGTAATTTTCCACAGACTATACATAGTGAAACCCTGGAAAAGGAGGAGGAGGAAGGAAATGGGGAGAAAAAGAAAAGTGGAATAACCGCTCTAAGCTCTCCTGTTTTACCTTTGCACAAATTTTTTTCCATGTGTATAACACATGTTGTACAGTGTCCAGTGTTTCAATGAATTAACTTTCTGTGAGTCTTCTGGTTTATGTTTTAAAAAGATACAGGTCATTAAGACAACAAAGCAAGTTGCTGTTTGTGATCAGCTGCCTCCAGTGTGATGATCAACATAAACGTTTGTGGTTCATGGATAAATCTCCTTCACCAGAACCCATCTTGCCATCCATCTTGAACTGATGAAGAACAGTGCTGATTTTATGTGGTTCTATTCGTTTCTGTAGCAACACATGGATACCAAAAGCACACTTGTAATTTTTCTTAAAAATGCTTAACTTGGCAATGACAAAAAATAAACAACACAGGGAGGGATTGTAAGGAAGATGGCCAGATCTAGGTGTTGGTCTGGGCTGGACAGCAGGAAGGGACCTGAGTCAGCATGGTTCATTATTTTGGGAGGCTTCCGATTACTCACTTCCAGAAACGGCTTCCCTTTCATTTCTGCCAAGTCCCTCTGCTACTGAGTGTGTGCAGTGTGAGAACCCACATGTATCCCTGAGGCGTATGTGTGTCCCACGGAAGAAGAGGACTATCCAAGACAACCCACTTCTCTCCATGGCTCCATCTTATCCCTCTCACTTCCCAAGGACTTCCCTCCTTCAATTAATTCTTTCTCTCCTAGGTCATCAGTTTCTTTCTTCATTGGCTCAATCACAAAAGTGTACAAACATTATTTCTTCTCGGTATTGAAAAAAATTAAACAAATCCTTGCAACTCATATCCCCTTATAATTATTACCCACAGCCTGCCTCTTCTTCATAGTAAAACTTCAAAATAAGTTAGCTGCACACATTGATTCTTTCTCTCTTCCACTCACTCTCCAACCTACTCCCATCTAGCTTCAATTCCCATTTTTGCAATAAAATGATCTCCACAGTCACTAAGATTTTGTTGTCAAAGCCAGTGGACACCTATCTGTTCTCATGCAACTCAGCTTCTAATAGGACTTCAACACAGTTGACCATTCTCTGCTCTTGGCTTTTGGGATCCTGCCTCCACCAAGTTTTCCTCCTGCCTTTGGGCTGCCTCTCTCCAGATGTTTTGTTGGTTATTCATCCTCTAACTCTGTCTAGATGTGGAAGCACCATAGGACTCAGTTCCCAGCCTTCTCCTCTTTACACCCTCCCTGGATGATTTCATCCATCCCATGGTTTTACATAGTGTGTGAATGCTGAAGAATCCTGGTCCTGATGACTCCTGTGATTTTCATATTCATACACACCATTACTCTCTTGACATCTCAAATTCATTGTTTTAAACTCGTTTCTCTTGGACTTTTCCATTCTCAGTAAATGACACCACTATTGAGCCAGATGCTCAAGTCAAACACTGTGAGACATCCTTAGTTTCTCTTCCTTAAACCCTACCTCATCTCTTCCCCATATTCCACCTATCAGGAAATCACATCAGTTTTCTTTTCAAGATATATCGTTAATTGTTCAACTTCATCTTTATATCCACTTCTGCCTCCAAATTGTCATCATCACTCATTTGGACTATCACAATGGTCTTCCTGCTGTCACTCCTGCTCCTGTACATCCTGCACAAAGCAGACAGAGTTTATAAAAAAGAAGAAAAACCAGATTGTATCATTGCCCTGTATAAAGTCTGTTAATATTTCTCACTGCTCTGGGAATAAATTCAAACCAACCCTCCCACGGTTTGCATGGCCCCATATGAACTAGCTTGTCCTCCCCTTCTCAACCACCTCCTTCCCCTCACTCTGCTTTAGACACACTGGCCTCCTTGATGTCCCTCTAACATATCCAGCCCTTTTCTGCCTCAGAAACTTTGCCTCTGTTCTTTCTGCAACATTTTACCTCCCATATCGTCACTGATTGGCTCTCTTTCATCTGTTAACACTGACATTGTTGGCATTTCTTCAGATATGTGTTCCTTGCCTTTACCCCAAATCTCTTGTTCAAAACACCTTATTTCCTTGGAAGCACTTACCATTATTCAGAGTTAACTTGTTCATCCGATGGCATGTTCTGTGTCTTTCACAGATAGAATGTAAGCGCCCTGAGGGCAGAATCCTTGCCTGTCCCCTTCATTATTGGTAACAGACCTAGCAAGGTGTCTAGGATGAGAGCACCCAATAAGTATTTGTTTGATGAATTCATTCAACAGCTCTGATTAGAACTCCCTATTATGTGCCACCTACCGTTCTAAGCTCTTGACATTTATCTGTGAATAAAACAGAACACAGATCCCTAATATTTTAGTGGGGCAGATGGGCACTAACTAAGACATAGTCAGCAAAAATATAGTATGTCCGAGGGCATGGCAACCCACTCCAGTATTCTTGCCTGGAGAATCCCATGGACGGAGGAGCCTGGTGGGCTACAGTCCATGGGGTTGCAAAGAGTTGGACATGACTGAAGCGACTTAGCACACAAAGCTGATTAGGTGCTGTGGAAGAATTGTTTCTGGGGAAAACTTAGGATATTCTCCAGTCTCTTCCCTTTGTGTGCAAAGTGGAAAAGGCATGTGCTTTGCACACTTGAAACCTTGGCTTCTACAGATGAATGATGACACTCTGAGCAATTTACCTCTTTTAAGGCTCAGCTCCTTTAACTGTAAAATAGAATAATACCCGCTTCTCCAGGCTGGTGTAAAGAACAAATGAAATAATACAGATTTGATACTATCTCATCCCTTCCAGTCACCCACCCTCACCCTATCACTCCAAGGGCAGGAGCCAAATGGTGCAGTATTTCCTCCCTCTCTGAACCCCTAGCATGCTTTCAAACAAAATCAACCCAAATTCCTGAAAACACTCAGTGTATTTAAATAAGTACAGGGTTGGCCAAAAGTTCGATTGGTTTCTTCTGTTACATCTTATGAAAAAACATGAACAACTTTGTGGCCAACCCAACATGGGGACAAACAAGTGTACGGATAACCGCAGAGCAAACAATCAAAGCTACTTTTACTCAGAAATAATGCTTCGTAAACATTTTTTCAATTGTAGTCTCTATTTATTTCTATTTTTGGCTGTGCTGGGTCTTCATGGCTTCATACACTTTTCTCCGGTTGTGGCGAGCAGGGGCTACTCTACAGTTGCGCTGCAGTACTTGGGCTTCTCCTTGCAGCGGCTTCTCTTGTTGCAGAGCATGGGACTCTAGGGCTCTCGAGCTTCGGTAGTTATGGGGCTTGGGCTCAGTAGTTGCAGTTTCCAGGCTCTAGAGTACAGGCCCAATAGTTGTGGCACACGGACTTAGCTGCATGTGGGATCTTCCCAGGTCAGGGATCGAACCTGTGTCTCCTGCATTGGCAGGTAGATTCTCTACCACTGAGCCACCAGGGAAGCCCAGAAAATAATGCATTTTAAAAGATAGAGTGGGAAGTCCTCGCCTTTATTGAACAATTATTTTTCCCTCTTTATCATGTAATTCCATTTTTACAGTTTCTACTGTTAAAGATGGAAGGGTGTGCCATCCATATAGTCTTTCTTATCATATGCAGAAGTAAAATCACAGAGATAGTTATTTTATAGGAGGATAGAACATTTATTTCAATGGAAACACTAATCTTTATTTTCATCATGCTTTAGTGTGTGGTTACAAACAATTTTCAACAAAACACTAAATATAATAAGCAAAAAATAAGTTAATACAATGTAAACCTTACATACAGTTTCATCAATTACCAGGTTTAGGAACACACAAGCCATTTCAGACTCTGGAGCTACATTTAGTTTTAAAAAAACTGCAAACACTCAAACCTTATCAACCCCAATTAAGACACTAAAGAGCTATTCAAGACTTCTTCCAACCCATTACACAAATACATTTTTATTTTTGGTTACAGTCCCCTGCTATGCACAAGACCATTGGAATGCTGTTAACAATTACACATTTTTGAAAAACGGGACAAAGCAAAGCAAGGAGATAACATGCCAGCCTTACAGAAGCTGTCTTGAAAGTGCAAACTCTGCATTTTCTCTTCCTGAACCACTAGGATAATAAGCAGGGGTACCTTGGACGACAAGGGCAGGGTCACGAACATGCTTTCTCTATCACACCGGTGGGACATTGACTGGAACCAGGTCTCCATGCCTTTGAAGATACCTCCGGTTTTCAACAGGGAACAGGCTTTCAACTAAATATAGTGCAAATCAAATACCGAGGAGCAAAGAACGACAGAACCAGACCCGCCACCGGTCGACCCCGCGGCTTCTCCACCGGGCACCGTGCTGCACGGGGTGGGGGCAGGTGGGCCCACCCCACCGAAGCCACATCGTCTCTTTAGGTTTTGATGTGCTCGGTGGTGCGGCGGAGCGAGTGCAGGGCCACCACGCAGCAGCCCCGTAGCAGGGCCCCGATGTTGTACAGGGGATCCGTGCCCCCCCTCTGAGTACTGAACGCCCACAGCACGGTGGGGACCACGGGGGCCCCCACGGCCAGCAGATCCACCAGGAAGCTGCGGCTCCAGTAGCGCCCGGCGATGCCCCCTGCGCGGGCCAGTGGGCCCGGGCCGTCCAGCCTCACCTCCTCCTCCTCCGCCGCCGCCTCCGAGCCCGCAAAATCCAGCTCTCTCATGAGGCGGTTCCCACGAGCCTCGGGACCCGCCGCGGGGGACGGGGTCTCCACGGGAGACAAAAGGATGGCCGAGTTTGGATTCCGGGGAGTTAAATCGACCACGAAGGTGGAGATGGGCTCTGGGAAGCTTTCGGTCGAGTCGTCCCCGGACTCCTCGTCGGGGGTCGCGGCGCTGGAGGAGGGCCAGGGGTCCTGCAGCCGGAGCACGTGCCGGAGGAGCTCGGAGAAGGCCGGGCTGTAGGGCACCACGTCGGTCTGCACCGCCCGCTCCGCCACCGCGCGGCGCCCTCCGCGGCCCAGCGCCGCCGCCTCGCCGCCCAGCGCCACGACCTCGGCTCCTGGCAGCTCCGGCTCCGGGATGGCGCCTGTCACCAGCTCCTCCAACACATCCTCGCCGGGGCCCGCGCCGTCTGCCCCCAGCAGCTCGCTGTCGGCCCCTTCTTCCGTGGCCGGCTCCTCCGGGGACAGAGCATCCTCCGTCGGCCCCAAGGCCGCGCCGAGGGCCAAGCCCTTCTCCGGGGACTCACAGGGGAAGTCGAGGCACAGCTCGTCCCTCAGCAAGCCGCTGTGCGCCATCTCCATGCTCTGGAGGAGCGACTCCAGCTTCTTGTTCTGAATGTTGATGTCCACAAAATATTTCTGAATGCCTTTGTCTTTATCGGCCAGGCTGCTCCGCATCGTTTCGATGACCTGTTTGAGTTGCTTGATCTCCTTCCGGGCCTCCTTGAGGGCCAGCTGGGCCTCCACCCGGTGGCACTCTTCCTCAATCCAGTCCTCGCGCATTCGGGCCAGCTGGGACTTCAGCTCCACGATCTCACTCTCCCTAGAGCCGGAAGACAAGGGCGACTCAGAAAGAAAAAAGGTCAACTCTGACACCCGCCTGGAGCCCATGCTCTCCCACCGGAAACGTGCAGGTTATGTAACTTTCTATTTTTTTTTTCTTTCTTTTGAAGGTATTAGCTCTGAACTGCCCCCCCTTTTAATTGTAAAATAGCTAAAATAATAACAGTTACTAGAATCAGAAAAAAAATTTTGCTGTGATTGTTTTTCTCTCCTTTTTCATAGTGTACACTCTATGTCTGACACGGCACTAAGTACTTTTCAAGCATCCTGCTTAGTCGCTCAGTCGTGTCTGACTCTTTGTGACCCCCATAGACTGTAGCCCGCCAGGCTCCTCTGTCCATGGGGATTCTCCAGGCAAGAATACTGGAGTGGGTTGCCATGCCCTCCTCCAGAACTTCCCAATCCAGGGATTGAACCAGGTCTCCCGCATTGCAGGCATATTCTTTATATTCTTTACAGTGGTCTGAGCCATCTTTCAAGCATTATCCTCTGCTTAATACAGACAGTTTTATTGCACTTTGCCTTATCATGCTTTGTAGATACTATGTCTTTTACAAATTGAAGGTTTGTGGCAACCCTGCTTTGTCAGACACTGATTAGCATTTTTTAGCAATTAAGGTATTTTTAAATTAAGGTTTGTACATTTTTTTAGGTATAATGCTATTGTACACTTAATAGACTCCAGTGTAGTAAAACAACTTTTATACGTGCTAAGAAGTGACAAATTTCATATAAATCACTTTATTGCAATTTGCTTTATTGCAGTGGTCTGGAACCAAACCTGCAATATCTCTGAGGCAATCCTGTACTTAATACTGGAAATTATTTTATTAGAACACATTAGAGTCTCTTAGCCTGCTTTAATCTCCATAGCCTACTCTTTCATATGTCCACAAAACAATTTGGGGAAGGAAAGTCCATATCACTTTTAATTATGTGTCAAAGGCAGAAGACAGACTGATAAACTTTAGCATTGCAAAACAGTTCTGATCATATTCCAATGATAAAAAAACTTTTTTAAATCATAAGAAGTTACATGTTTCAAGGACTTTATGAAATGTTGATAATTCTACCTCTTCTCAGGCTAGATGACATTAGATCCATCCTACACTGAAGGGAATGGTTAGCTTCTTCACAGGACAATATTTCTAGATATTTGTAAAAAAAAATGTTTCCTTACATATAATTTCTTCCTAGTCAATGTAAATGTATGTACTCATTCTCTCAGTGACTAGGACAAGACCACATAGTCAGGATACTGACATATTTGAACAGATGTTGTACATATTGCTTCTTTAAGTTTAGGCTTCACTATTCTCTAGTTTCACTGCCTTTCCACACCTCCCTCCTAGAGATTCAAACCATCCCAGAGATTCCTCAAAACATAAACCAAGACTTCCAGAAAGTATGATCTGACTCATGTCACCATCGACCCTGGTCAGAGCTCTCAGAAAAACTACCAAGCAAAAATCTGGCCTGTCCCAATACGTCAAAGGTCTTTTCTCTCTGAGATAAGATCTCTTAAGCTTGGGCTGTTGTTTTTCTTTTTTTTAATTACCGTAACACTTGGCCAAGAATAATGAACCTTTTCCTTCAGCACAGAAATAGCTTGCAGGAATCACAATGCACACGGCCATCCACTCTCTGACACATATAAACAGGGCTTCATAGGGGCCAGCTGTGTGTGACCCAGTCTACTGGAAGTACGGCATTGTTCCTGCAAGTGTTCTGTCCTTTAAAAATAGCTCTGCACACACCCAGCTCTTCACGTCAAAGCTAGACACACCCAGAAAAAGCAGAGGGTCCCTTCAAACCCAGGAGGGTTCCCTGAACTCCTAAGAGTCAAATCACTCAGGATTATCAAATGACTCTTCTGAGAGACTGAGTTAAGAAATCCGACAAAAATTAAATGAAGTAATTTTTCTTCTGTTCTACAGCGTGGGTTCACATTTCACTTTATGGAAAAAGAAAGCGTTCTAAATCACAGCGTGCAAGGAATGCGACTTCACCTCTCATGCAGTCGGCGCTCGGACTCCTTGAGCTTGGTCTTCAGGTGTCTCACCGTAACCTCTTTCTGCTGCAGAGGGGTCAAGTACTGCTCTGGATTTGGGGGTTTGACACCATGATTTTCACCACAGGACATGTACCTTCCAGACCGCCTGAAACAATCCAAGTAAATGAAATATTACTTTTTCTATAAAAAAGGAAAGTTAAGGCACAGCTAAAACAGCTTGAGAAGAAACGGCAGCTGTGTGCTGGGATCTTAAAGTCCAACAGTGAGTGGCCTCACTTTGATCCCTGGGTTGGGAACATCCCCTGGAGAAGGGATAGGCTACCCACTGGAGTCTCCTTGGGCTTCCCTGCTGGTTCAGACGGTAAAGAATCCGCCTACATTGTGGGAGAGACCTGGGTTCAATCCCTGGGTTGGGAAAATCCCCTGGAGAAGGGAACACTATTTTTGCCTGGAAAATTCCATGGACAGAGGAGCCTGGCAGGCTACAGTCCTTGGGTTCGCAGAGTCAGACATGACTGAGCGACTTTCACTTCTCTTCACTTCAGAAGGGGGACAGTCATCCACCTGCCACTCTTAGGACTGCACATAACTGGGAAAATTGAGGGCGGAGCTTTGTCAAGGGGGTGGGGCCAGGAGAGGGAGATTTTCTGTGGCTTAGGGACGATCTCCTGTAAAATAACGCACAACTGTCCAGAGACCCACCTGTCAGTTCAGAGTAGGAGGCTGTTATGTTAAAGGACAATGAGTGGGGGCAGGAAGGGAGCGAGATGACCTCGCTTCCACACAATGTGCCACTTGCCTAAAGATCTTGATTGTTGTTGGTTGAATTCAGATTGTTCTGATATCAGTCCCTGACGTGAGTGTGCTGATTTGGTGTAAAGTTTCCTTCTTTTGAAGGGAAAAGAGCTGGTCTACTCGCACCAGATAGGGTTTGTAAGACAGGTGTCCAGCGCTCTGTGAAGCTTCCTTCACTGGAGTCCTGGCCCCTGTCAGGCCTGGCCGAGAGCGGGGCATCCCTCCTGCTCTAAGAAAGCTGACTGTGAGACCCGGATGCCCGGGAGGAGGAAGATGGAAGGAGGAGGGCTGGCAGCTTCTTCCCCAATTCAGGACCTGGGCCAAGCCGCCGCATCCGCCCTGCTGGCCCTGAGCCTGCGCTCCATCCAAGATGGCCCATGCCCAGCGTCCAGTTCCCAACTGGCCTGCTAGGGCCCATCTGGATGTGCAGTTCCTTTTTTCTGCAACCTCGTGCCTTCCAGGGACTAATTCATTCCTTTCTTGAGCTTCAGATCTCATTTCAATTTCGCTTTTTCAGAGAGGCCTCCTTTGACCCCTCCAAATGGATCCTGTGTCCACTTTTTTTTTTTTTTTTTTTGATGCAGACCATTTTAAAAGTCGCTATTGAATTTATTACAGTATTGCTTCTGTTTTTATGTTTTGGCTGCGAGGCATGTGGGATCCTAGCTCCCTGACCAGGGACTGACCCTGCACTCCCATGCACTGGAAGGCAAAGTCTTTAACCACTGGACTGCCAGGGAATTCCCAGTTCCCAGCTTTTACACAGAATGACAGGTACTTGCAGAATAATCCTAATGCATTTCTGTCATTAGATGGCTACTGTTTTTCTTCTCCTCTGGGCATCAGCATGGGGACCTCTGTTGTTCATGGCTCTATTCCCAGTGCTTCACACAGCACTGGATACAGTGTGGTACTCAGTAAACATCTGGTGTTTGAATGAACCGGCAAACACACGAACGACTCTTCCCCATTCGGAGGGAAATGCGTAGGACCGTCCTACTGCTGCTGTGCCATTTCTCCTGCCCAGCCAGTAATTCCTGGGACTGCTGAGGCTTATTAGAAATTGTGGCTCCTGTCCTTTCTGCAGCAGCCCTTGAAGGATTGTTACTGAGTGTGGGAAAGTAAAGAGATGTGTCATATTGCAGGACAAGGCAGGGGATTGAGAGTTATATGCATGCATGCTCAGTCTCTCAGTCGTGTCTGACTCTGTGACCCCATGGACTGTAGTCCGCCAGGCTCCTCTGTCCTGGTGGATTCGCCAGGTAAGAATACTGGAGTGCCATGCCATGCCTTCCTCCAGGGGATCTTCCCAACCCAGGAATCAAACCTGACTCTCCTACTTGGCAGACAGAATTCTTTACCACTGAGCCACCAGGGAAGCCACTGCGAGTTTTATATACTTTTATATATATATGTATGTATAATTTTTATATATATATATAAATTTTTTTTTTTTAAAGAGAAGCTTACAAGTAGGACAAACTAAGAACCATGAGTCAGGAGACGGACGGCACTCACCTCATGACAGGGCTACAGTCACTTCCTTTGTAGGAGCCGGAGTTGCTGCTGCTCGGGGAAGAAGGCGCATAACTGGGGTGGATGTTAACGGGACTCAACTGGTTCCTGCAGAGCATGGCCAGAAGGTCCTTCTCCCGTGGGGACGGTGGGCTGTTGGCAGACTTGTAGGACGAAGCTCCATTGCTCCGCCCGTGGGGACCTCGACTAGGAGAGAAGCATGAAGCATGTTAGAATCCCTGGGGCCGGGGATACCCAAGTGCAAACGTCTATTCCTTCTTAAACCTAGTCACCACCGAGGAAATCCAACCTATAGGGTTGGAAAGGGTCAACCCTATAATGATTAGAGCAACGTGGCTTTATGAGCGCCTTCTTCCCACCTGCCCGGTATTTTCTCTCCTGTGTTGTCAGCACTCTGCTGTTCTTTCAAATAGTTTCTGACCATAAAGCTTGTTTTGGATTAAACCCAGCTGCCTGCTAAGAACACAAACCATGTAAAAGGTTGCTTTGGTTTAGTTTTGTTCCAGAGGCTGTTTTAAAGACGTGGCGTCTATTTCAGTATACCTGTTTCTACTTTAAAATATTCCGGTTTTGCTCATGTTGGGTCAGAAAACTGGGGTGGATCATTTGGAGGATCAGGGAGAAGGAGTTTGCCCATAAGGAAGAAGGAAAAAACAGGACAGATAAATATAACCCACATCAATGCATCGTCTATAACTTTAACCACCTGTATGTTTTCTTTTTCTTTCTGTTCCCAATGACTTGTGGTTCTTTCAGTTGCTGAATTGTGTCCAACTCTTTTGGATGCTGTGGACTGAAGCCCACCAGCCTTCTCTGTCCATGGGATTTCCCAGCAAGAATACTAGAATGGGGTGCCATTTCCTCCTCCAGGGGATCTTCCCAGCCTAGGGATGGCACCCACATCTCCTGTATTGGCAGGTGGGTTCTTTACCACTGACCCACCTGGGAAGCCCCCAATGACTTAGCAAAACCTTTATCATTTGACTGCTGAAATATTACCCCTTTTCTTTCCCTGCCTCTTGTCTGGCCCTCTCAGCAAGGAGGTTGTCCCTGCGGTAAAAGCAGCTTTTCCAATGCGCAATTTGAGTGTCATTAGCCTCCTCAAAGCCGTTCAGCTTCCAGAATAAAATCCAGACTCCTTAATACAGTGCCCAAGGTCTGATCCCATCCCCACACCACCGCATTCAACCCATCTTCTCCCTGCCTCTCCTCCCCGCTTCCCCTGCATTCCAGACAATTTCATTTCCTGATGGTCCATGCTCTCCATCATCCTTTTAATTCTGAACTTATTTTCTCTGTCTAGAATGTTCTTCTGCTCCCTACCCTGAGCCTCTGGATACCTCCTACTTTGAGACAGATGGGAGCCTTCTCTGGACTCTTCTTTCTCTAGGCTAGTGTAGGTGCTGTCCCCTGGGGCTTCCCACCCCACTGTGCAGACTTCACCATGGAACTTATCACAGTGCTTTACCACGGCAGGCTTGTCTGTCCTTCCCACCAGACTAGGGCATCCTGAGGGCAGAAACATAGCTTGTGCTCTTACATCCCCACTACATCCTAGCACAGGTAGGTTCTCCCTAAATGACTGCTAAGTGAATAAACTGGGTTGAAATCCTGGCACTGCCACTTACTAGGAACTTAGCAAGTAAGCCACTTACTATTGGGGATATATGAAAACTTTCACAGAGGTGATGTGGAATTAAAGATTGCATGTTGAATACACTGGATAAGCTGTTAAGGGCAATTCAACTGCAAGGTACTATTTTTGGATAATCTTGTTTGAACTTCCCTGTTAATCTAGTTCCATAGATTTGACACTCCCTAAATGGTACCCCACTCCAGTACTCTTGCCTAGAAAATCCCATGGACAGAGGAGCCTGGTGGGCTGCAGTCCATGGGATCGCTAAAGAGTCAGACATGACGTAGCGACTTCACTTTCACTTTTCACTTTCATGCACTGGAGAAGGCAATGGCAACCCACTCCAGTGTTCTTGCCTGGGGAATCCCAGGGACGGGGGAGCCTGGTGGGCTGCCGTCTATGGGGTCGCACAGAGTCGGACACGACTGAAGCGACTTAGCAGCAACAGCAGCAGTGTAAGGAATGGATGTGAAAGTTTGACTGTGAAGAAAGCTGAGTGCCAAAGAATTGATGCTTTTGAACTGTGGTGTTGGAGAAGTCTCTTGAGAGTCCCTTGGACTGCAAGGAGATCCAACCAGTCCATTCTAAAGGAGATCAGTCCTGAGTGTTCATTGGAAAGACTGATGCTAAAGCTGAAACTCCACTACTTTGGCCACCTCATGCGAAGAGTTGACTCATTGGAAAAGACTGTGATGCTGGGAGGGATTGGGGGCAGGAGGAGAAGGGGACGACAGAGGATGAGATGGCTGGATGGCATCACGGACTCAATGGACGTGAGTCTGAGTGAACTCCGGGAGTTGGTGATGGACAGGGAGGCCCGGCGTGCTGAAGTTCACGGGGTGGCAAAGAGTTGGACACGACTGAGCGACTGAACTGAACTGAGTGTAAGGAATGGGGCTTCCCAGGTGGCACAGTGGTAAAGAATCTGCTTGCCAATGCAGGAGATGCAAGAGATGCCGGTCTGATCCCTGCGTCGGGAAGATCCCCTGAAGGAGGAAATGGCAACATGAATCCAGTATTCATGCCTGGAGAATTCCATGGACAGAGGAGCCTAGCGGGCTACAGTCCATGGGGCTGCAAAGAGTTGGACACGACTGAGTACACATACACACAAAACAGTGTAAGGAATGGGCTTTCTTGGTGGCTCAGTGGTAAAGAATCTGCCTGCCAATGCGGGAAATGTGAGTTTGACCCCTGGGTCAGAAAGATCCCTTGGAGAAGGAAATGGCAACCTACTCCAGTATTCTTGCCTGGGAAATCCCATAGACAGAGGGGCCTGGTGGACTAGAGTCCATAGGGTTGCAAAGAGTCAGACACAGTGATTAAACAACAACAATAACGCAATGTAAGGAAGCATCTTAAGAATGTAGAAATTACTAAAATAGGATAGCACATCTATGTCAGGAATACATCTTGATGACATTGCTGCTGCTGCTGCTAAGTCGCTTCAGTCGTGTCCGACTGTGTGTGACCCCAAAGACGGCAGCCCACCAAGCTCCCCCGTCCCTGGGATTCTCCAGGCAAGGACACTGGAGTGGGTTGCCATTTCCTTCTCCAATGCATGAAAGTGAAAAGTGAGAGTGAAGTCGCTCAGTCGTGTCCGACTCTTAGCGACCCCATGGACTGCAGCCCACCAGGGTCCTCTGTCCATGGGATTTTCCAGGCAAGAGCACTGGAGGGGGGTGCCATTGCCTTCTCTGCTGATGACATTACAAGGAAGTAAAAGGGAAAACGATACTTTTCACGCAGCAGGGCTGCTTTTTGACAGTCTCTCTTTGCAATTTTGATTGCAAGTGTATCCAACAGACACATCTCACTGAGAAACATGAGTGTCAGTATAAGTGTGTGTGCTTGGCTCTACTTGGCTCCAAAATTGCAATTACTTAAAATCTAATACAATTTGAACTAGTACTCAACCCAGTAAATCACATATAAATGAAACATCATGAAATTCTCAAGTTAAAAAGTTCTTTCCTTTTGAAATCATCCAAATGGACTCTGCCTCCTTTTTTTGTGTGAAAGGGGACACTTTATATGGAACAGATGGGCTGATGGCTTTGTGACAAACCAACTTCAGCAACTCTGTGGTAGGGGTGGGGCAGGAAAGAACATGTTCTCTGGCTTGGGAGGTGCTTCTCTCTGCTTCACTTCTAAGTCTGGCACCGACTGGCCTGACTAGTTCTTCATGTGGCTATGAGACATGTGGAGGGTTAACCATTACAAGTTAGGAGAAAAAGTAAAGCCCTCAACCCCTCAACATGATCAACCCCTCATGTTTATCCAGGGAATTCTTCACCAAGAACCTTCTGCAACCCAAGCTCTGTTGTAAGGGCTTTATGAACATCGTTTCACTTAACTTTGACCATCAGGGCAATAAGATTTATGACAGTAAGACTGGTCAGATGATCATTTTCCTTTTACATTACATGAAGTATGGGAAGTACTAAAGTTATGAGCAATAAATGAAGCTCAGGGGGGAGGAAAGGGCTTTCCAGGTGGTGCTAGTGGTAAAGAACCCCCCTGCCAATGCATGAGATGAAAGAGACTCATGTTCTATCCCTAGGTTGGGAAGATTCCCTGGGGAGGGCATAGCAACTCACTCCAGTATGCTTGCCTGGAGAATCCCATGGACAGAAGAGCCTGGCAGGCTACACTCCAAGGGGTCACAAAGAGTTGGACTCAGCTGAAGCAACTTAGCACGCACCCAAGCAGGGGAAAAAAGAAAAAAACTGGTCTAAGAACTCACAACTCAACTGGGATTTAAATCCAGGTCGCTTAACTCTACAGATATGTCTCCATCTTTCCACAAATGGAGTATATTGTTTTGGGCTTGTAAACAGGTATACTAGCTACTGGCGAGGTATGTGGTTATTAACCTGAAGAATTCACCACCAACTTCTTTAGTTTGGTGCTTGCACTAAGACGTATGATTAGTGACATATACATTAAATGAAGTGAGGATTTTGTAAGAATTCCTCAGCTATACAAAATAAAGCAAAAACTCTTCAAGCTATCAAACACTACTCAAGTACAACTGAGTCTTGAAATATATTTCAGGAAATGAGTTACTAGGCTGTTTGTAAGAGCCAACTTGTAAAAAAGAAACTGCATGCTTTAAATGATCAGTTCTGTCCCCTACATTTAGTTTAGTTCAAACGCTAACTTATGTGGGTACAAACGTGGGAGAAACATCGTGGATGATGATAAAAAAAATTTCGGTGGAGAAGCAGGCTTCCATGCTGGTCAAGGCCGTGCAAAGGCAAATTGGACACTGCCTTCCTAGCCCTCCCCATATGCTGGTCTGGTGGATACGACGAATGCAGTCCACACAGAGAGAGAATTCCGCTACGCTGAGCCCCTTCCTGCAAACCTGCACCAGTAACTGGAAATGAGAGAAACGGGGAGGTGAAGAAGGGATCCTCAGAAGGCACCCACACAGAGAGAGAATTCCGCTACACTGAGCCCCTTCCTGCAAACCTGCACCAGTAACTGGAAATGAGAGAAACGGGGAGGTGAAGAAGGGATCCTCAGAAGGCACCCACACAGAGAGAGAATTCCGCTACGCTGTGCCCCTTCCTGCAAACCTGCACCAGTAACTGGAAATGAGAGAAACGGGGAGGTGAAGAAGGGATCCTCAGAAGGCACCCAGGGGAATCTCCATTTGCCAGCCCTTGCCCTTTCCTTCAGGTAACATCCTCACCCTTGCCCTCACCGTCTTCATCATCATTGTCACAGGCTGAACAATGTCCCCCTCCAATTCACAGGTGGAAGCTCTGACTCCCAGCACCTAAGAGTGTGACTGTATTTGGAAACAGGGCTTTAAAAAGGGTATTTCTGTTTAAACAACGTGCTAGGGTGGGCCTCAATCCAGTATGACTAGTGTGCTTATAGGAAGAGGGAACTTGGACACAGACACAGAGAAAAGAGCATGTGAGGAAAGAAGGACGAGATGGCCATCTCCAAGTCAAGGAGAGGGGCCGCCGCAAGAAGCCAGTCCTGCCAACACCTTGATCTTGGATTTCCAGCCTCCACAATAGTGCAAAGTGAATTTCTGCTGTTTAGAGCTCCCCAGTCTGTGTTTTTTTGTTATAACAGCCTGAGCAAACTGGTATGATAATCACCATCGCCACCACCAGCACCATCGGCCGCGGCAGCACCAGCATCTTGCCCACTCATTAGTATTATTTTTATCACTTCCGACTAAAAATAACCATCTAATGACTCTTTTCCTGAGTTCTGGGCACTGTGTTAAGGGGCTTCCCAGGTGGCTCTGGCTCCTGCCTGCCAATACAGGAGACATAAGAGACACAGGTTCAATCCCTGTGTCAAGAAGATCCCTTAGAGAAGGGCATGGCATCCCACTCCAGTATTCTTTCCTGGAGAATCCCCATGGACAGAGGAGCCTGGTGGGCTAGTGCATAGGGTAGCAAAGATTTCTCAGTTCATTTAAATCAGGAAGGTGAATGCCATTATTACCCCATTTCCAGAAAAGGAAACTGAGGCTGGGCACTCTGGGTCTTTCTTGTACCTAATAAACGATAGATGCTCAAGTCAAACCCAGGTCCATCTGACTCCAAATTCTTTTTTTTTTTTCTTTTCACTTCTAGCTGCCTCTAGTCAGATTAGAGTTTTGGTTTAAGAAAGAGAATTTCTCAGAAAGACCAGGGAGTTGGCCTTTTCTAAGAGGAGGTCGTTTGTAAATCTTCCAGGTTTTGTTTGTGAAGTGTGAAAGCGTTGGTCCTTCAGTCGTGCGGCGACCCCATGGACTGCAGCCTGCCAGTCTCCTCTGTGGGCTGCCATTGCCTTTGTTTGTGAAATCACCTGTCAAAAATATTCTCTTCAGGACTTCCCTGGTGGTTGAGTGGCCGAGATGCCGCGATTCTAATGCAGGGGTGTGCTGCGTGCTAAGTCACTTCAGTTGTATCTGAATTTTTGCCACCCCATGGCCTGTAGCCTACCAGGCTCCTCTGACCATGGGATTCTCCAGGCAAGAATACGGAGTGGGTTGCCATGCTCTCCTCCAGGAGATCCTCACCCAGTGATGGCACCTGCTTCTTTTATGCCTCCTGCATTGGCAGGCGGGTTCTTTACCACTAGCGCCAGCTGGGAAGCCCAAAAGATTCATAAGCTCTTTAAAAGTTTAGCGTGGATACCTGGAAAGATTGAAGGTGGGTGGAGAAGGGGACGACAGAGGATGAGATGGTTGGATGGCATCACTGACTCTATGGACATGAGTTTGAGTAAGCTCCAGAAGTTGGTGATGGACAGGGAGGCCTGGTGTGCTGCAGTCCATGGGGTCGCAAAGAGTCAGACACAACTGAGCAACTGAACTGAACTGAACTGCACCAGCCCATCCAGAGAAGCTATTCTCAAAACGTGGTCCTGTAGAACACACAGATTACGTGAAACACCCACACCATTCCATCCCAGAAATCCACTGATGGTGCTCTGTCTGTGCCTGGGTCAGATTTTTAAAAAGTGAGCATAATGGACAGAACACTTGCCTATTTCAATTTCCTGTCTATTAAGCGTATATCTGATTTGCACATAATTATATTAAGCTATTTTATGTTTAAAACATTAATTTTCCATCACTGAGGGAATTCATGGGTTCCAGACTAGAATATTTTCTCTAAGTCAGTCAGTATACCTGACATTACCTTGGAATTTAACGACAGACTCAAATCCCTTTGAAATGCTTATGAAAATTGGTTTGCTCTTCAGGCCATTTCTTTTTTCTTTTGCTTCTCCGTTCTTTGATGCCTTGCACCACGGGTATGTGCTAATTCCTTGAATGGGTGAGGTAAATGGCTTATTCTCAGAGCAAGCCACATCTGATCTGTACAGAGAATGTTTATAGTCTCATCCTGTGATCCCAGAGGAACTTTATTTCCAAAATACACGGTATTTGGAGATAGAACAATTGTTCTTCACTGCAGACTTCACTCTTTAGTTACAAGTTTGTCTGGCTTCAGCTTTGTTTTTAACAATAAAACTCTGCACTGTGGGCCTCAGATCCCTTTATAAATATTAGCCACATCTTCTGCTCACCCAAGAGAAGTAGGAAACATTTGCTTGCTCAGTCCTGGAAATGCAAGCAGTTAGAAACTAAACAGTTTTTCTCCAGAAAAGGGACCTTAAGAATCATGTGGTCCAACCTCCTTTTTACACATTCGGACACTGTGGTCCAGGACAGTCAAGGGACCCATCACCCCCGGTGTCACGTGACTCACTCCGTCGCTTTGTTCAGGTCCTGGCCCAGAGCTAACCTCATCACACAGTCTCCCAGAACCAGCCTATCCAGAATATACCACACACTGTGGGTCTCTGTATCCTTATTCTGCACATTAAAAAAATATATATATTTATATTATTTACATGCATTCATTATCTTTCTCTCCTAGAACAAATATATAGTTTTCCTAAGTTTTGTTTACTGCCATATCTCTAGAGACTGCCTCATAATGGATGCTCAATAAATTCTAATTGAATAAATGAAGCTACAGATGGCAGCAGAGAGTCCTGGGGCTGACAATGTGTCCCTCCAAACGTGAACGGTGGCCCCCTTTTTTCTCATGGTCCTTCTCCCCCCCAGTCCAAACAGCACCGATCGTGTGCTGATGTTTACTGTGCTTCAAACACAGCAAACACACTTTACTCAATTAACTAGTTTAACCCCAACTATAAACCCTACAGGGCTTCCCAGATGGCTCAGCAGTAAAGAACCTGCTTGCCAAAGCAGGAGACGTGGGTTCAATACCTACGTTCAATCCCTAGGATCGGGAAGATCCCCTGGAGAAGGAAATGGCAACCCACTCCAGTATTTTTGCCTGGGAAATCTCATGGGCAGAGGAGCCTGGCAGGCTCCAGTCCATGGGGTCACAAAAGAGTCAGACATGACTCAGCAACTAAAGAACAATAAATAAACCCTACAAGGTGGGTATGACTATTATCCTACTTTCCAGATGAGGACACTCCGGCATAGAGAAGCTGAACAACTTGCTGGGGTCCACAAGGCCTGGGGTTGGTGGTGCTGGCATTCTAACCAAGAGCCCACAGAGGTCACTATTCTGTTAGACTTCTTCTTTTGGGGGGTGGGGGGCACCCCGACCTATGAACTTTATACTTTCTTCACCCCTTCCCCAAGTGAATATTGGGGGTGGCCCAGAGGGTCACCATGCTTCTTTCACAAAAAGGAGCTCAGCTAGAGGCAAGAAAAGGGTGAAGTCAGAGGCTTTACGGCCAAGAGGACAGATTCAAGAAGGCGGAGGCTGGGTGGGAAGTGGGGACGGGAAGACCTGATCCACAGGTGAGCACACGGGTGGGGGCCGGAGAAGCAGGGCTCCCCGAGCGGGGGACGGGATGAGGGGGGAGCCCCGCATGGGCACACGCGGGGCCAAGCACGAGACCACAGCAGGTAAGGCTGGGCAAAGTACCAACCGTGAATCACTGTAAAATGCCACCAACCCCAAACCCATTCACTGAAGAATCACAAAATGGAAATGGACAGCAGTAAAGCCAGGTGTCTAGGAAAACAGGTTAAAGACAGGTAAGACACCCGTGCATCGCGTCTCAATGAGGACAGAGCCGGAGCTGGAGGCGGGCCTACTTGCGTGAGAAAGAGGACCGCTTGCTCCCGGCGGCAGACATGGGGACCTCAGGAGCCGAGATGCTGCCGGTGCTGCTCGAGGAGCTGAAATCGGCTTCACTACCTGAAAAAACAAAGGCGGGGGAGAAGCATGAAGGACAGGAAACTGGAAACCCGAGAGCCCGCTGGCCGATGCCCTGCCCTCTGAGGTCCCCGGCTCCCGCGTTTGCACACGGACGCAGCACGTGGCGGGGTTCCAGCGCTCCCAGGCTCCCACCGTTTTCCTCAAAGCCGACGAGAGGAGGCGCAGGCATGAGGACAGCATCGCCTAAACACAGCCTGGAAGCACCGAGAGGCCGGTTTCCTAGATGCCCGGCTTCCCGCGGACGAGCCGCGGTCACCCGGTCCGGAGACAGCGCCTGCCGCTCCCTCCCGGTTCCCCGGGCGCGCCCGGAACATGAACGCGCCGACCCCAACGTTCGGCAGCATGAAAAGCATGCTTGTCAGCCCCAGAGCGGTTTTTCCAAGAGAGTTTATCTTTCGGCTTTGCAGTCGGCTAGCCATACTTGAATTTGGCACGTTCGGGTCTGGAGATAATCAACCGGTTCGAAATAGGAAAGCCTGCGCTCCAGATAACAGCTCCAAGCCCCGCTATCTGATCTTCCTCCACTTTTCTGACCGCAGCTGCAGCTTTTCTATGAAGAACACAACCTTAACAGAACAGCAGGAACTTAACATTTCCAGAGAGTTGTGAAAAAAGTTCACAGTGACCAGTGATGGAACATGGGAATGATCATTGAAATTTGAAACCGCAGTTTTTGGGGGTGGGTGGAGGGGTTGTTTATTAGTTTACAAAGATCACAGTACGTTTTAAGCACAGACTAGGGTTCAGCGTATAATTGAAAACATGCTGTGTGGTAGAATAATTAACATAAATTCATTTTTAACAAAACAAAGTTTTGAAATAGTAATAATGAAAACATTCCATGGATTGTCTGGAAGTTCAGGGGCATGGAAGAGGTAACAGGACAACAGGAAGAAAAGAGGATTTTTTTTTTTTAAAGATGAAATTCCAAATGCTTTTGGAAAAATCAATTGAGGCACACAATTTTATTCGATCTTGTTTCTCAACTCCTGTGCCACAATTTGTGACTCTTCTGGCCTAGAATTCAGAACCAGATCACATTTCTGATTGAGGAAACTATGAATAATCTAAATCCCCTGAGTTTCTGATATGCAGTGACTAGTAATCATTATTATTTTGAATTTAATTTTATTTTTTAGGCTGCGTTGTGTGCATGTAGGAGCTTAGTTCCCCAATCATGGTCAAACCCATGCCCCCAGCTTTGGATGCACAGAACTTTAACTACTGAAGTCCTGATGATCATGACTCTTTATTGAGAATCTACTAGGTTCCAGACTATTGTTCAAGATTCTTTCTATTCCTTGACCTATTAATCTTGACATCTTGTAAGGCAGATATTAATCTTGTCTTCTACTGTTGAGGAAACAAAAGCTGATTTATTTGCCTAAGGCTTGTGGGTGATGAATTCTGTCCAGGACCAAATCCCCATGCTACCCCTGTGATAACATGTCCCAAGAAGACCGTAAAAGAAGCGGGAGCTGGGGAGGTTCCTGAATAAACTACCATCTCCCTGACAGCCAAGATGAGCCACGAGGACAAGAGGTGGCCAGACTGGCCCACTGGTGAACAAATGCTCTTACTGATGGCATGTTTTGGTTTTGCTGAAGGGGGAAGCAAGTAACAGCAAGGCAAAGAGAAAGACCCCTTGTCTGGTTTCTAGGACCTCTCGGGAAGGTCAGCCTCTTCTGGAAAACAGATCAGGAAGGACCCCTTAGGGCAGATGACAGCTGCGAATCCCAGCTCCCAGCAGAATTCTGGGAGGATTACAGTAGCAATTTATCAGAACCAGGACTGGCTATTCCTTCTGGATTTGAGAGACTTTGTCTAATGATGTAATGAACTCCCAGAAGCTCCTTGAACTTAATTAGTTGCCTCTGAGTAATGCGTTGGCTAAACTATAGTATTTCACAGTTTCAAGGACTCATGATTGGTAATGCTACCGAGGAACACAGTAGCCCTGACAGTCTACTCCAACTTTGTCTGCTAGCAAATTACCAGGTTGGTTATAAAATGATAAAGGTGGATGATTTTCAAAAATAGGTCCTGTGGTTGCAGCCATCAGGGGTAAGATATTATTTTCTGATGTAAAATTATTACTCTGAGACACCCAATTTTCATTCTTTAAAAGGTATGCAAAGACCCATCAATATAATTTGACAGCCTGCATAAAAATGGAAATTCTAGAACAGAAACAGATGTTTGCTGAAAATCCATTGTTATTTAACGATGCCTCTGACCTGCAGTTATTGTGTGTGTGTGTGCTAAGTTGCTTCAGTAGTGTCTGGTTCTTTGTAACCCTGACCCCATGGACTGTAGTCTACTAGGTTCCTCCATCCATGGGATTCTCCGGGCAATAAAACTAGAGTGGGTTGTCATGCCCTCCTCCAGGGCATCTTCTCGCCCCAGGATCGAACCCGCATCTCTTACGTCTCCTGCACTGGCAGGTGGGTTCTTTACCACTAGCGCCACCGGGGAAGCCCCTCTGCAGTTATTACGTACCCTGAACTGAAGGGACCACGTTGTTCTACATTTACTGCTCCTGGCACTCAATATATGACTTGTTAGTGTTTGCAGGGCCTAGGGCACTTTGTCCCTGTGCTTTTCTAGCTTACCTTGTACACGTCAGAAAGAGACTGAGAAGACCCATCCAGGGTACAACTGTATTCAGGACTATCTGAGTAACATTATAGTGAAGAATGTAAATGCTACTTACCTATTTCTGTTGATGACTTTTAAAAATATAAACTATTTACAGTTTGCTTATTGTCATGTAAAGTCAATGCACTCTTTTTAAAAAAGGGATACACAGAAAAGTCAATTTTACTATGGCGTCTGAATATATTCTCCCCATTTACTAAACAGGGTAACTAAGAGGACAGCTGGAGACCTGAAAACCTCTTATGTATCTATTAGCTGCAGCAAAGATACCAAGAAGGAGAGGCACTCTTTATGTATTTCCTTTAAACAGTGTATGCAACTAGATGATTGTGGTGGGTACTGTATGTAGTTCAATGCTCTTGTGGGTCACTGCTGCTGCTGCTGCTGCTAAGTTGCTTCAGTCGTATCTGACCCCATAGACGGCAGCCCACCAGGCTCCCCCATCCCTGGGATTCTCCAGGCAAGAACACTGGAGTGGGTTGCCATTTCCTTCTCCAATGCATGAAAGTGAAAAGTGAAAGTGAAGTCGCTCAGTCGTGTCCAACTCTTCGTGACCCCATGGACTGCAGCCTACCAGGCTCCTCTGTCCATGGGATTTTCCAGGCAAGAGTACTGGAGCCGGGTGCCATTGCCATACAAAGAGAGGTCCTAACCTAAAAACATAAGCCCTGAATCAGACAGCCCAGGTTCAAATCCTACCTCTACTGCTTATGAGATGGAAGATGTAGTAGGCACATTACTTCACCTCACTCTGCTTGATTTCTTAATCTGTAAATGGAGATTGATAATCATAGCACTCACCTCATGGGGTTATTATAAGCAGTGAGTATCTATCTCCTGTCTCAGAAAAACACCTGATCTGTTGTAAGCTCTCAAAATAGCTGTTATTATTACTCTGCAGGACTTGAAAAGGCAATTTTTATTATACTATGCATTTCTTTTGTGGAAGACTTAGAAAACAGCAATGATCCAGAGGGGAAAATATAGCCTATAATTCCATCACCGAAAAATAACCTTTTGGTATGTAACTATTCAGCATTCATACTTAATACATTATTATGTAACCTAATTGTTTTTCTTTTAATATGTGAATAACTTTAAAACATGGCATATTTTGTTTTATTAAATCAATGAATATGTAGGCCATGTTCATTTTTCTATGATTAATACCAAACATTATGTACCAGAAACCATCCTGAGCATCTTTTACATGTTAAGCCACTTATTTTTCATGACAGGACAAATTCTATGTGGTAGGGACAGCTATTAGACCATTTTAAAGATACGGAAGAGAAGCTGAGTGACACACACCAGGTCACACAATAAGTGGAGCCAAGAGGGAAACCAAGCCGTCTAACCCCAGAGTGCCCGCTCTTAAACCCACATGGGCTTAATGGATACGCTTGAGCATACAGATTTACATTCTTGTTTGATTATTTCCTTAGAATAAATTCCTAAACGTAGAACATTAAAACCAAACATTATATAACATTATAAACATTATAAAACATTAAAACCAAAGTATATACCCACTTTAAGACTTTAATATATATTCCATAGGGATTTTTTGGATGGCATGAGCCTAAAGCAGTTTTGGGGGACAAGGAAGTATTTGCCCGCATCCGCTGGTATGTAGATACCTATTGGTAAATCGCCGATGTCACAGGGACTCCTTCAGCAAAGCACAGGGAAAAATATTTGGCCACTGAAGAGCTGTGCTTGAAAAGCTGAAGGGAATTTTAAAATGTGCATATCCAAGTCAATATCCTCATCAATACTGTCTTCAATCAGGTACTAGGTAGGCGGAGCACGATGACCTTTGAGATATCTTGCAATGCTGATGCTGGTGATTACACACTGGGCAGCAGACAGCACCTTCCAGCCAGAAAGGAGCTGTGCTTGCCGGCCTCCAGAAGCTCTGCGGGTTTTTGTTCAGGAGTGCTGCTGGATTCTCTTGAGAGGCCTTACTTTTATTCATAACCTTAGGGTAATGAGCATTCTATGCATGTGATGGTAAGGCTGGGAATTAGAGAAGGAAGGGAAAATGGAAACAAAAAATATGGGCAAAATTTACTGATAACTAGATGCATTTTTTTTAAAACACTGTGATCCAGTCTCTTAGGACGTTATTATTTTTGCCTGCTTTCAGGACACTGTGGATTCCTCATTCATCAGAATATCACACAGGCCTCTGAGAACAGAGAACTCCTAACGTCTACGAAGTGGTAATAAGCCATCCTAAACCACTGCTTCAAGCAACCCCAAACCTTCCTTTATCCTTTGTTACCACAAAACAATCAGATTAATTCAGGTTGGCCACCTATATCTCCACCTCAAACAGAATCAGCAAATTAAAAACACACACACACAAAAAAAACCCAGACCCCCATCAATTCATCTTCCCATCCCCCGTCCCCACACACAGATACACAGATCTTCTATTTAAAGGTCTCTGGGGAAGGGAGAGGAGCCGTTTTCACTAAGGCCAAGTAGCACTATTAAGGAGCAGCTGGAGCAGTGGACATGTGTAATTACAGATGACGCTACTCCAAGTCTATTCAGTAGCACTGACTCTTAGCTGCAGAGCTGAGCTCTGGGGGCCCAGCCAAGGAATCCAAAAAATGCTTCACAGCCAAAAGAGGATTTTTGTTTTACTTATTGCAAACTAATCCCAAAACTTCCATAGGTATTTATGTCAGAAAGGGAATATTTGATCTAAAGATCAACAAAGGGATTGAAATATATCTATAAATGTTATAAATATTTTCTTTCAGTTTATTATTTGTCTTTGAGTCTACTGTATTTTTATGTACTTAGATTTTATGTTTATAGTTATGTAGTTAGATTTATCAATACAAAATTATTCATTTCTACATACTTTAAATTTGAACTTCTGTTTATAAATGTTTATATATGCTTTTAAATGTATGGCAGTTCCATATGAACGTCAATCAGAATGAAGATAAATCTTTTCTGAAATTATGATAAAATGGAAATGGTATTTACAACCTTTCAGGAAGACATATCAGATCATGTCCGATGTAGAAGTGAATAATTTTGTATTGATAAATCTAACTATATAACTATAAACATAAATCTAATTACATAAAAATAAAATAGCAGAGTCAAAGACAAATAACAAATTGAATGAAAATATTTATAACACATTTATAGATAAAGGGCTAATTTCCTTAACTTACCAAAAGCTCAAACCAATTAGAAAAAAAAGAGAGGAAAACAGAGAACAGAAAAATGGGCAAAGGACATGAACAGTCAGATGGCAGACAGAGAAAAACAAACCACCGATATACCTGAAATGCCATACAATCTCACTTATAAAATTAAAAATGGAAATGAAAAAGGATTTTTTTCCAACAGATCAGCAAAAAAAAAAAAAGAGTTTGCTAACACTGGTTCTGTTAAGGGTTTGGGGCAAAACACTAGTGTGAATTGGTGCAACGTGCATAAAAAAGAACACTGTACTGCTGGGAACTTACCCTGCACGTAAGCATCCAAGAAAATTGTCCATCAGTACTGACAGCCTAAGTCGGGCAGCACAGCAAACTAAATGCATACTCTACAATCATGACGAGGGGTGACACGCACCTGTGTGTGCCGAGATGGAAAGACCTGTTACTAGACCAGGAAAGCAAGATACAGAAGAGTGGGTGTGGCATGCTTGCTTCTCTGTAAATAAACCTTTAAATCATAAACTGCTACATGTATAGAACATTTTTCTTGGGGAACAAAAAGAGATCTGGTATAATGATTCCCTTGAAAATAGGACAATGAGGATATAAACAGACTCTTATTTTCATTTTATAACTTCCTGAGCCATGTGGCTTTTCTAACCAGGTGCATATGACTCTTGTTATAAAAATTATAAGTAGGGGAATAGTACAATTATGGGCAATTGGTTCTTTCCTTGAAAGTCTAAGATTTTAAAAGAAAATCATCATATAATAAAAGTAATCACACCATATAATGCAGTATTGTGAGGGTTTGGGAGTCAAGCCACTTGGGTTTGAATTACAGCCCTTCTGTTAACTCTATGGAGCCTCAAGCAAGTTGTTTACCCTCTCTCTGCCTCTGTTTCCCCACCTGTAAAACAGGGATGAAAATATTAAGAGTAGGTAGTGCTAAGGGACTGTGGGGATTAGGTGAAACATGAAAAGAAATGAAGACAGTGCCTGGCACACAGCAAGCACTCGTTACAGGTAAGCTATTATTATTTCTAAGTAGAATTATTATTTCTAGCTAGAATTATTTCTAACTAGAATTACTGATACAGTGGTTTGAGGGCTGGAAGAGGGCTTTTTCAGGCATCGTTCCCTTAAAAAACCCCACAACAGGAAATGCTTTATCTCACTGGAGTCAGGCATTTTTATAGTCACTCTTTACAAATGGTGGTCTTCCCTCAGTGGAGAGCATGTTTCTATTTTTAACCATATGTGTGTACGTATGTGTGTACACAATAGACTATGTAATAAAGATCCACAGTCCTAAGCTTCCCTGGCGGTCCAGTGGTTAAGAATCTGCCTCGAAATGCAAGGGACACTGGTTCGATCCCTGGTCCAGGAAGATCCCACATGCCGAGAAGCAACTAAGTCAGTGCGTCACAACTATTGAGCCTGTGCTCTAGAGCCCATGTGCCACAGCAACTGAAGCCCGGGCCCCTGGAGCCTGTGCTCTGTAACAAAATAAGCCACAGCAATGAGAACCCTGCGTCCTGCAACGAGGAGTACCTCCCGCTCATTACAACCAGAGAAAAAGCCCCACACAGCAACGAAGACCCAGCACAGCCATTAATAAATAAATCAGATTATATTAAAAAAATATCCATGGTCCTAAAACAAAGTCCCCATGGACAGCCTCCAAAAATCTCTAGAGTTGCTCCTGCACTAGAAGCCTGCTTTCAGAAAAGCCCAGGGAAAATGCACACACCTTTACAACAGCTCAAGTCTTGGCAGAGGCCAGTCCCCTGAGAAAGGGCGGGAGGGACAATGGGAGAGGAGGCACAGAGGGCCAACAGGTCAAGGATAACACCATCAGCTTTGCTTCTTTATCTTGGCCTGGCTCAGCTACCTGTATTTGGCAGAAATACAATCTACCT
Source organism: Bos javanicus (assembly GCF_032452875.1). Lineage (NCBI taxonomy): Eukaryota > Metazoa > Chordata > Mammalia > Artiodactyla > Bovidae > Bos > Bos javanicus. The sequence continues at coordinate 54,978,074 of NC_083881.1, read as the reverse complement.
GCCAAGCAAGAAAAGTGGATGGAAGAAATGATAAGCAAAGAGCAGAGTATAAATAAACTTCCAGAAGGGAAGAGAAAGCGAACATTTCTGACCAGGGCAAAAAGCTTATTAATCTCCCACAGGGCCTGAGGATATAACTAGCATCCTTCTACCTCACCCCCCAGGAAAATTAAGACTCTGCATTGGTTAACCTCAGCAGAGTACAGGGCAGGAGCATGGGTCCGTTTGGCTTCGTGAACAATCATCCAAGTTCCCTGGGCCTGTTATCTTCATTACTGATAAATAAATGTGATCCTGCCGATTTATCAGAGATGGCTAAGAGGTGAATGATAGAGATCAATCAGTTCAACCTAAGGCCAGTCAGATGCCTCTGGGGTCCTCTGGCACCACTGCCGTGCACAACTCAGCATCCCCAGAAGGGGGCGCCAGCCTGAAAGCTCACACACCAACAAGCTCTACCCAAAGAAGGCTCTACAAAGCCTGGCTCCACCTCTCACTTGCCATGTGTTCTTGGCCAGGTGTTTTTAACTTCTGTAAACCTTAGTTTCCTTATTTATTTATGGAGTAAATGTGTGTGTCTGTGTGTATGTTTATGGGCTTCATAGGTGGCACTAGTGGTAAAGAACCTAAATGTAGGACGTGACGTTAACAGACTAGGAAAGATCCCCTGGAGGAGGGTATGGCTACCCACTCCAGTACTCTTGCCCGGAGAATGCCATGAACAGGGGAGCCTGGCAAGCTACAAGCCATATTGCAAAGAATCTGACATGACTGAAGTGACTTAGCAGGTAGGAGGCATATATATATATATATATATATATATATATATATATATATATATGTAAAACATCTGTTGGCTCATCGAAAAAGCAAGAGTGCCAGAAAAACATCTACTTCTGCTTTATTGACTATTCCAAAGCCTTTGACTGTGTGGATCACAACAAACTGTGGAAAATTCTTAAAGAGATGGGAATACCAAACTGCCTGACCTGCCTCCTGAGAAATCTGTATGCAGGTCAAGAAGCAACAGTTAGAACTGGACATGGAAGGATGGACTGGTTTCAAATCGGGAAAGGAGTACGTCGAGGCTATATATTGTCACCCTGCTTATTTAACTTATATGCAGAATACATCATGCGAAACGAGGGGCTGGATGAAGTACAAACTGGAATCAAAATTGCCGGAAGAAATATCAATAACCTCAGATATGCAGAAAACACCACCCTTGTGGCAGAAAGTGAAGAACTAAAAAGCCTCTTGATGAACGTGAAAGAGGAGAGTGAAAAAGTTGGTTTAAAACTCAACATTCAGAGAACTAGGATCATGGCATCCGGTCCCATCACTTCATGGCAAAGAGATGGAGAAACAATGGAAACAGGTGAGAGACTTTATTTTTGGGGGCTCCAAAGTCATGGCAGATGGTGACTGCAGCCATGAAATTAAAAGACGATTGCTCCTTGGAAGAAAAGTTATGACCAACCCAGAGAGCATATTAAAAAGCAGAGACATTACCAACAAAGGTCCGTCTAGTCAAAGCTATGGTTTTTTCAGTAGTCATGTATGGATGTGAAAGTTGGACTATAAAGTTGAGTGCTGAAAAATTGATGCTTTTGAACTGTGGTATTGGAGAAGACTCTTGAGAGTCCTTTATACTGCAAGGAGATCCAACCAGTCCATCTTAAAGGAAATCAGTCCTGAATATTAATTGGAAGGACTGATGCTAAAGCTGAAACTCCAATACTTTGGCCACCTGATGTGAAGAACTGACTCATCTGAAAAGACCCTGATGCTGGGAAAGATTGAAGGCAGGAGGAGAAGGGGATGACAGAGGATGAGGTGGTTGGATAGCATCACCGACAAGATGGACATGAGTTTGAGTAAGCTCCGGGAGCTGGTGATGGACAGGAAACCTTGGCAAGCTGCAGTCCATAGGGTCGTGAAGAGTCGAGCATGACTGAGCAACTGAACTGAACTGATATATATACACACACACATATATTTAAGGTTAACTTATTGTTTAATAAAAAATGTATTGAGCATCTGCTGTGTGCCATGTGTCAGGCCCTGCTCTAGGTGGGTGATTTCTACCTTGTAGAGCTGTGGTGAAGTTGAAATGAATGGAAAGTGAAATGCATGGTAAGTGCTTGACATGTTCACAAATATTAATCTGATAATTATTAATAATGCAATGATTTCTAAAACTTACTGTGTATAAGCGTCACCTGGGAAGTGGAGACTTCTGGGAAACACTCATAGAAATTCCTTTAGAAGGCTGGGAAGGGTGGGTGACCCAGGAATCAGCATTTTAAGTAATTACCATAGATGATTGTGCAGCAGATGGTTATGGACCACACTGTGAGGAGGAGAGCTCCAAAGATACAGAGCGCAGGGAATCTCTCTCCAGTCTGGTTAAACTCAAGAGCTTTCTTCCATGGCAAGTGGAAGGCGAGTGAGCAGAAGTTAAGAAGGCTTCACTCGACGACAAGGCACACAGGAGAGAAGAGTGTAACAGAGTGATCTCTGCCCTCGCAGCCCTCCAGAAGCACGTTCCTGGGCTAGGTGCATTCTTAGAGGACTGGAAGGAAAGGGGGAACATATAGAAGGTACCAGTTCCAGCCAAGCGCATGTGCACACATGTCGGTTTATAAAGCCAGTAGGACATTTAGCAGTTTATCCATGGTTTGAAGTCCTCATAATCCGGTTTTAAAGAGGAAGGGCTGAGCGCTTTGGACTTGGGGGTATCAGCAATCATCCAACACTGATACAGCTCACAGCCCAGCCAGCTCTCCACTGGGTCATCCCATCAGCCCCAACCCTCTGGTAGGTTCGAGTTGTCCCTGGCTGACATGCCAAGTGAAACCAAGGAACCACACATGTGTGCAGAGCCTCCCACACTGAACCAGCGTCGGGCACAGGCCCTTAAGAAGAGGGGCTCGAAGGGCAACCCTCAGCCACACGGCCTTCCGCTAAACAGGTCTGGGAAGGGTGGCCTCCACGGTGGCCGTGAACTTCATCCACACTGATTATCTTGCGGGCCTGGTAATAACACGAGCTGATCCTCCTTGCAGAATTTTTCACTCTTACATGTTCCTCATCTTTGACTTGTCAAGTTTATTCAACTGAGTTGCTGCCACTTAGGGAAAAAAAGCCAGCTGGTGAGCCGGCTGCTTCTATTTAAGGAGACGTGTTTATCCAGCGTTTACCAAAATGAGGTGCCTGCCCTCCGTGTCTGGCAGGAAAACCTAAATCAGAGAAAAAGCAGCGCTCAAGGTGGCAGTGGTGGGTTCGGAGCAGGGGTGTCACCGTGGAGACAGCTGACGGGGAGGAAGGGGGTGGTGATGGGGTGGGGGAGAACTGGGGACTGACGTGTCACTAAGACTACAAAGGCAGAGCACGGCTCGGATTCCTGTCTGGGACTGCAGGATATAAGGGGGAAGGATTAGGGATGGGTCTTGTTCAAAGTCCCCTGACTTTGCACGCTTAGTGAGGCCCTGCTCTCTGCAAGCAGTTTGAGACCATGAATGGAACAACATCACCCACTTGCTAAGGAAGAAGATGACATAACTTATAATTTGTTGCAGAGACACACAGCAGGGTTCTAAAACAGCATTTCTTTCTTTCTTTCTAAACCTCCTTAAGCACAGTTTCTAAAATAGACTCCAAGACTGAACAGTTTCGACTGCCTCCCGGCATCCTCGTCACGGTCACCGCCTCGTGACCCGGGGCACGCCGATTGGTGTGCGCTCTCAGCTCCAGGCTCCTGGAGGGCTGCTGCCCAGTACCCCCCGGGGAAGCTGCGCCTCACGCTGCCGCGCTCTCCTGACTTTCGCGGAAGCCCCGACCTTCCTCTTCACTCCACTGAACCATCTGCCTCGAACTACATCACTGGATCTTGTCAGCACGTGGCCTCGCTCCACTTCGAATATTTCGACATCCTTTCACCTTTATTCCTGAGGAATTTATCCTCTCTCTCTCTAGCATTTCAATCCCCATGAAGTTGTTTCTCTTCACTTTTTATGCGGTGGTACAGTTCAGTAGCCTCCGTTACTAGCTGTGTGACCTTGGGAATGGCACTCGGCCTCTCTGCGCCTTCTATGGACAGAGAATGGTAACGGGAGCTTTCTTACAGAGTTGTTTTAAGGGTTATGTAAACTACTATAGGTAAACCATGTAGAACGTAGGGCCTGGCGCTTGGTAAAAACTTAAAAATACTGCTATTATTTTGATTTTTCTTCTCACGATCTCCCTCTCTGAATCACATCTGAGTCCCAATACACGATGGGCCCAGTCGGAGATGACTTGGAGCACAGAGCAGGAGTGAGGTGGGGAGCACGGAGCAGGACTAAGGTGGGGAGCACGGAGCAGGACTAAGGTGAGGAGCACAGAGCAGGAGTGGGGTGGGAGCACAGAGCAGGAGTGGGGTGGGAGCACAAAGCAGGAGTGAGGTGAGGAGCACAGAGCAGGAGCGAGGTGGGGAGCACAGAGCAGGAGCGGGGTGGGGAGCACAGAGCAGGAGTGAGGTGAGGCTGTAGTGTGGGGTGTAGTTATGAGCAAGCATTCAAAACAAGCAAGAAAATAAACAGAAGATTCTCCCAGAGGATGGTAAAGATTCTGCCTCCTCCCTTTAGATTCTAAATTGAGTAAATCCTCAGACCTGGGCTGTATTGACTGAATCTTCCAATTTCACAGGAAAGCCTCAAGCACACTAAAAAACAGAGAGCTAACCATCAAGCCTTCTCGCAGGGTCAGGGGTCACAAACACACACTCAGGATACAGCATCTCCACGAGGGCGAGATTTCGTCAGTTCCTTTGCACACCCAGCAACCGTCATGCTGAGATGCTGAACCTGTTTTTTCAGAAAGAAGCAAACTTCTCAGGACAGAGATTCATTAGGTGCTAAGAGAGGTCAACAAAGGAAAACACTGTTCCCTACTGGAAGGATTACGATTCCAGGAGATGCTCAGTGAACCAGCAAGCTCTGGAAAGGATTCACGACTATCCGAGACTGCGGCAGGAGGAGTGCGGAGAAGGGCGTCCAGGGAGAAGGGGCGGCAGGAGACAGCAGCGCTGTGGGGGGAGCGGAAGCAGCATCGGGAACGAGGCCATCAAGGCAGTTTAGACCCAGCTGAGTTTAAAATCCCCAAAAGTTTGGTTGGATGCAGATCTTTCCATTTCTAGAACTCCGACCTTTGCTTCTCTGAGAAAACATGTAAACGTGACCTTTCTCAGGCAGGTGGGTAGGAAAGAGAAGGAAACATCTATGTTTTTCCTACTTCAGGGACACTGTAGCCTTTAGTTTTGTCTGAAGTGACTCTACGGACAATCTTCGATGACCTCCTGACCTCCCTGCCTCCTGAGTGATCTCCGTTGATAAGCTGCACAAACTGAGACAAGGTGAGAGGCAGTGGCCAAGACTTGAGGTCACAGCGCTGCGTGGACCCGAGCCTGGACCTTCAGAGTGGGGCTGCGTTATTTTCTCTGAAACCCAGAAAGCTATTTTCCCACCTGCTGTCCGCATTGAAACATGAGTTTCAGAGGCACAGAACTGGATTAATCAAATTCCTTGGTTCTTGACACACACTCCTCATTGACTCATGAAAGACTACCTTTATTTTTATTTTCTAACTGGTTTATGTTTTTATTTATTCACAGTTAATATTATAATAAATAAAGAAACCACCCTCATCAGAAACACTAGATGGTCGACACCAACTTACATATACTTCTTCTTCTTATTGCCTGTTCACCATTTCCTGGTTTTCATTTTTACAAAGAGCAATCACATCTATTTGAATTTCCAAATGGCAATTTTTTTTTCTTGTTTCATCTATTTTTCACTTTTTAATAAACAGGTTATCATGATATGTATAGTATTTGGGAAAATTTTCACTCAAAATTATGTTGCTAAAATACTCCTATAGTTATAGTACATTCATTTGACAACTGTATAATAAAATACTCCTATAGTTATAGTACATTCATTTGACAACTGTATAATAGTCCACTGTATGACTTATTCCATAATTTAGGTCTTAATTCTTCTGATGATGAGAAAATTAGTTCGGTTAATTCCAGCTACTCATCTAGCTAGGTTTTCCATTCTGATAAAGCATCCACTTGCATTTCCAGAGGCTCAAATCCTCCAAAGAAAACTATCAACTCAGTGAATCTACTTCTATGTTATACATTCCATGGACAAAAGAAAGTGCTCGTGGGTCACTTGCGCTTACACATTTGTCTTTATATCCCTTCCCTCTCATTGTTGTGAAGAAATCAAGAGTTAAACATAAAACTAGACTCTGCTTTACCCTGTCCCAATTTTAGGATCCAACATGCCCAAGGTGATCCTTTCTAGCGTCATTCTGACCTGGAGTAACCCTAAAATCTCAAGAATCACCTGATAACCTACTGGGTTTAGCTTAGGTCACTACATGACCTTGCCCCTTAACTTAGACAATGAGACCAGTCCATGAATGTGAGAAACCAACCCAGAGTTTACTGGACTGTGCATACAACCTCATAGAGGGAGAAAGCCCTTGGCCCTCAAAGGGCAGAGGAGGGGGACATGAAATGGCTTAAGACAGCCCAGAACTTATTAATAGCTAAGTACCTAGTTTTAAGACGAAATGCTGGGTTTGCATCACAGGTGAAGTTCTGAATACGTAAGTGAAGTGATGTTGCTCAGTCGTGTCCGCTTCTTTGCGACCCCGTGGACGGTAGCCTACCAGGCTCCTCCGTTCATGGGATTGTCCAGGCAAGAGTACTGGAGTGGGTTGCCACTGGCTTCTCCATCTGAATACATAGCTGAGTCTTAAATCAGGCCCCACTGTTTTAGAGAAGGGGGAGCTACTATATAAAAGTCTCTACATTAGAAAGCAATTACCCTGCTCTAGAAATGTTAAAACCGAAGTAAAGATGACCATCTTCTGATTTGCATCTAAGCATCTACATGCTAGAGCGGACATTCTGTTGCTTCAGAACATCTTTGTGAATTTAAATAATTAGGTTGGTGAAGCAGGTCTGGTGATTATAGGGTAGACTTTAAACTATCCTCTGCCCCTAAAGTCACCAACCATCTTCCCATTCCTCTAAGACAGTGGTTTTCACAGTGTGGTTCCAAACCAGCAGCAGCAGCATCACCTGGGAACTTATCAGGAATACAGATTCTCAGGCCCCACCCCAGACCTACAGAGTCAGCAACTCAGAGGCAGGGCTACATGCTCAGTCGCTTCAGTCGTGTCCATGGACCATAGCCAACCAGGCTCCACTGTTCATGGGATTCTCCAGGTAAGAATACTGGAGGGGGCTGTGCCCTCCTCCAGGGGATCTTCCCGACCCAGGGATCAAGCCCATGTCTTCTGTGTCTTTTCCACTGCAGGCAGACTCTTAACCTGCTGAGCCACCTGGGAAGCCCATATTTTAACAAGCCCTTCAGGTCTCTGAACACTAAACTTGGGAATCATTCTAATACACCCTCTGACTGAGATCACATGTATCGGCTTCCTGAATGGCTGCCTCTGAGAAACAGAGCAGCAGGCTTGCCTCTGATTTAAAATATAGCTACACAGCACAGCATACATTTTGGGAATAATCTTTTACATATTTCGCACTCAAAATGAGTCAATTTCTGATTTTACTTGGCATAATACTGAGTGTTACTAACTGTGCTTCATGTAACTGATAGTAGGTATTTAACATCTGTGGTTAAAAGCAGAGTCCAGCACTGGTGGTGGAGAAGGCACTGGCAACCCACTCCAGTACTCTTGCCTGGAAAATCCCATGGACAGAGGAGCCTGGTAGGCTGCAGTCCAAGGGGTCACGAAGAGTTGGACACGACTGAGCGACTTCACTTTCACTTTTCACTTTCATGCATTGGAGGAGGAAATGGCACCCCACTCCAGTGTTCTTGCTTGGAGAATCCCAGGGATGGTGGGGCCTGGTGGGCTGCCATCTATGGGGTCGCACAGAGTCGGACACGACTGAAGTGACTTAGCAGCAGCAGCAGCATTGGTGGGTTCTGAGAGAAGATATCTAATCTTTCATTTAATGCCAGTGTGACCTTGGTGATTGATTAATCTCTTTATTACTCAGTTTCCTCACTCTAAAAGGGATCCCAGGCTGGTTGTATGGGAGCATTGTGAGGACTCAGTGACATAATGGGGACTGTGATAAATGCATTAATATTACTATTCAAGTATTAAGACACTGGACTGGAAGAAACACAAACTGGAATCAAGATTGCCGGGAGAAATATCAATAACCTCAGATATACAGATGACACCCACCCTTATGGCAGAAAGTGAAGAGGAACTCAAAAGCCTCTTGATAAAAGTGAAAGTGGAGAGTGAAAAAGTTGGCTTAAAGCTCAACATTCAGAAAACGAAGATCATGGCATCCGGTCCCACCACTTCATGGGAAATAGATGGAGAAACAGTGGAAACAGTGTCAGACCTTATTTTTCTGGGCTCCAAAATCACTGCAGATGGTGACTGCAGCCATGAAATTAAAAGACGCTAACTCCTTTGAAGGAAAGTTATGACCAACCTAGATAGCGTATTCAAAAGCAGAGACATTACTTTGCCAACAAAGGTTCGTCTAGTCAAGGCTATGGTTTTTCCTGTGGTCATGTATGGATGTGAGAGTTGGACTGTGAAGAAGGCTGAGCGCTGAAGAATTGATGCTTTTGAACTGTGGTGTTGGAGAAGACTCTTGAGAGTCCTTTGGACTGCAAGGAGATCCAACCAGTCCATTCTAAAGGAGATCAGCCCTGGGATTTCTTTGGAAGGAATGATGCTAAAGCTGAAACTCCAGTACTTTGGCCACCTCATGCGAAGAGTTGACTCATTGGAAAAGACTCTGATGCTGGGAGGGATTGGGGGCAAGAGGAGAAGGGGACGACAGAGGATGAGATGGCTGGATGGCATTGCTGACTCGATGGACGTGAGTCTGAGTGAACTCCGGGAGTTGGTGATGGACAGGGAGGCCTGGTGTGCTGCGATTCATGGGGTTGCAAAGAGTCGGACACGACTGAGCGACTGATCTGATCTGATCTGATTAATATTCAGCATTATTACTTATTGGCTGACTTAACCCCATGTTTGGTATGTGTTGCTAAATATTAAGTTTCTCAAAGCATTCTTGCATATGGGCTCCATAAATGTGTTTTTCTAAAGCACCATGACTTAAATAAGAAGGTGAAGACTTTATTACATGATGAAACTCTTAATTCAAGTGATGAGTTTATTACAGATCTCAGTAATGATTAGAAATGGCTTATTATGTTCACACGCTGTCAATGTGCTGTACATGTATTCTCATTTAATACATATCAAGTCTATGAGACAGGTACAATTTTACTCCCATTTTACATATGACAGAAGGAGAGAACAGGTAGCTTGCTCAAGATTACACAGCTTGTATATAGTGAAGCTGGGATTTGAAGGTGGACATTTAAGCTTGAGAAATACCACAATAATATGCATCAAAATATGCCGTGAACACTAAGAATGCATACCTGCACCAAGAGCTGGGAGATTTTATTTTCCTCATAAGTGGTTGCTGGCTTGCTCAAGCAAAGGGCTTGCTGAAACTTTGGAAAATTCATTTACAAACCATCTGCTGTAGGAGTCTTAATAAGATTATCACCCTCTGTTCTGCCTCCCTTGTTTTAGTCACTAAGTCATGTCTGACTCTGTGACTCCATGAACTGTTGCCCACCACGCTCCTCTGTCCATGGGATTTCCCAGGCAAGAATAATGAAGTGGGTTGCCATTTGCTCCTCTGGGGATCTTCCCAACTCAGGGATCAAACCCGAGTCTCCTGCATTGCAGGTGGATTCCTTACCACCGAGCCACCTGGGAAGCCCCGCATCGCTTACCAGAGAGCAAACAATTAGTGAACACAGACCACACTAGCCAGGAGACAGCCCTTTTTAAATTTTTTTAGCACCTGAACCCATCAGGCTGAGCCACTCACCTATTCTCAACAAAAATAATAGGACTGGGGCTTCCCTGATGGTGCAGTGGTAAAGAATCTGCCTGCCAATGCTGGAGACATGGGTTCCAGCCTTGATTCAGGAAGATCCCACACACCTCAGAGCAGCTAAGCCTGTGAGCCACAACTATGGAGCCTGTGCTTTAGCGCCTGGACTGCAGTAACTCAAAGGGCCACAACTACTGAAGCCTCAGCGCCCTAGAGCCTGTGCTCCACAAGAGAAGCCCCCACAATGAGAGGCCTGCTCGCGGCAACCAGAGAAAAAGCCGGTGCAGCAACACAGGCCCAGCACAGCCGGAAATAAATAATTAAATACAGAAGTTTTTAAAAATAGGATTGACGCTTCATTCTTAAATGAGAAGTTAACAATCATGGATACGCTTAAGAGACTGCCAGTTTAAAACCTCTCATAAAGCGGGGCTTTTGACGGCGTGGTCTGAGGCCCGTCTGCATCAGTGTCACCTGGACACTTGCTGAAAACACAGATTCTTGACTTACATCCCAAATCTGTCCACTGACATTTCCTCAAGTCATTCCCATAACACACATTTTTACAAATGCCCAGGTGATCTTTTATGCATGCTAAAGTCTGAGAACCACTACAGTAAATGGCTCTGGTTTTCAATATTTAACTATAGACTGCAGCCATCTACTCGAATCTGCCTGTAGTAACTTCCATGATCTGTCTGCTTCTTCCCATCCTGAATGCTCCACCCCAGGCCACGATCATTTCTTACCAGAATTATGACACCACCACCCACTGTAATCCAGCTGCTCATCGTGGCCCCGAGCACTCCATCTTCCAGGCTGCTCCAGAGCATAAATCTAATTAGGTGATTCCCCTGTTGAAACCCTTAATGGTGCTCGTGTCCTGAAGATAAAGTCCAAACTTCAATGCATAATCTACAAGCCGTCCATAGAATCTGTCCCGACTGCCACAACTGCACCCCGGCTGGTGGAACCATCGACATTTCTGGAAGGCAGCACAACCATCTCTGGACTCCAGTTTTCACAAAAGCTGTTCCCTCCACCTGGAAGGATGAGTTTTCTTTCCCCCTGGGCCTGGCTAACTACTACCTGTTCTTCAGGTCTCAGCTTAGCTTTAACCTTTAACTCCTTCAGGAAAGAGATCAGAAGCCCTTCCTTTATGCTCTCACCCCACCCAGAATTTTAATGAGCATTCATTTCATTGCACTGCAACTGTCTGTAATTTCCCAGCCCATTGTCAGCTCCTTGAGGGCTCCTCTATGACTGTACCCGTGTCTAATGCAGCACTGAATACACAGTAGCTGCTATGGTCTTGAAAGGTTTCATAACACTGAAAGTTCCTCCATACTCAGTATTCAGCAAGGGCGCCTGGAAATGCTCTTGACTGAGTTACCTTCCTCTTTCTCTCCTTTCAGTTTGGGTTGACAGCCTGTTGTTCTTTACGGTTAGGATAAATATTCCCTCCAATCCTACCTACCAATAGGGCTTTCCAGGTGGTGGCAGTGGTAAGGAATCCACCTGCAATGCAGGAGATGTGGGTTTGATCCCTGGGTTGGGAAAATCCCCTGAAGGAGGGCATGACAACCAACTTCAGTATTCTTGTCTGGAGAATCCCATGGACAGAGAAGCCTGGTGGGCTACAGTCTATAGGGTTGCACAGAGTCGGATACGACTGAAGTAACTGAGTACACACGCATACCTACCTACCCATATGCCTAAATTTCTTAAAATTCAAGTTTTCAGCCCCAAATTTAGCACGCAAAAACCATGCAGTTTGGGAAGACCTCTGTCTTGTTCATCACTGTATCCCCCCAAACTAAACACTGTACCTGACAGAGGAGATTCGGAAGAATATTTACTGAGTGAAGGAAGGTACTAAAAGAACTTACAGATATGACTGTGGAAATACCACCAATTTTGGGGAAATCAGAAAGGAAGAGATGTAGCTGGTTGGTGATGAACAAAAAGTACAGAGGTTATCAAAGCAGAGAAACAATAAATCCTGGAAATCACAAACTGCTACATTTGGTGTTGATCTCCAGTAAAACTGTAGGAAAGGTCCCTTCATAAGGTAAGTAGAAGCCAGAAAGAGAAGTCATATGACTATAGTCATAAAAAAAATTTCATTCCTTTCCTGACGGCGCTATGATTTGGGGCGGCCACACAAATGGGTTACCTGGAATTCAGCAGGCAATTAGCCACAACACTTCGGAAAGTCTTATGAACAAGGCTGCCATGGGAACTGGATGGCAGCACAGTTCAGGACCCAAAGGATGTTGACTAATGGATTGCCTGCCAACCTCGAGGGAAATCTCTAGTAATGTGTCACCTGGCTTTGTATCTGCCCTTATCCTATTAACATGCCTTATTAATGACACAGATGAAAGCATGGATGGCCTGGTGCTGATGGCAGACTAGAGATTACACAGACCTTGAAGGGATAACTAACGCAACAGACAACAGAGTCAGACACGAACGTTACTAACCGCTGTGTACTAAAAGCCTACTTAACCTACCTCTGATATTTTCTTGAATCTAAAGACATTTGTTCTAAAGACATACAGGGTGTAAAAGAAGAAACTGAGGTTCTGAGTGGTGATGGAACTTGCTCCAAGTCACGGAGCTGGTAACAGCAGAGCTGGTCAGTCTGACTCCAGAGTTGGCTTTCTTCTTTGTCCACGCTGCTTGGGACCTTGTCATCAGAATTCACAATGATCTAAGATCTGGAAACCAAAATGATAGCATTCAACTCAAATGTGTGTTGAGCTGTGCATAGGCACTCGGGGGAGGAAACAAGAAGTATGGTTCCAGGGCTCAAGGCTCTTCTCAGGAGGAGACGAGCTTCAGAGACAAACAACTAGGAGATGAGAGGACATGCTGAGTGCAAGATAGAGAGAGGGCATTAGGGGACCACAGAGGAGGAAGAAATCCTCTCGGCTGTGTGAGCAGAAGAGGGCAGGGACAATGTCAAGGGAGAGATGCCTTGAGCAGTCGGGAGAACGTGATTAAGTGCTGGGGGTACAGAAGGGAGCGGACTTTCGGTGAAGGGGGTAGTATGAACTGAAACCCAGAGGAAGGAAAACACAGGGCACATTTAGCATATACTGAACCCCTTCTTTGGCTGGGATGTAGTGATCAGATGAGAAAATGCAGCCACAAAGGTGAGTTGAAGAGAGTTGAAGAATGTAAAGCTATGCTAAGGGCCTATGCTGGGAAAGATTGAAGGCAAAAGGAAAAAAAGGGAGGCAGAGGATGAGATGGTTGGATGGCATCACTGACTCAATGGATGTGAGTCTGAGAAAACTCTGGGAGATACGGAAGGACAGGGAAGCCTGGCGTGCTGCAGAAAGTTGGACATGACTTAGCGACTGAACAACAACAAGGACCTTTACTCTGAAGGCAAGAGGGAGCCATGGCGAGTTTTGAACAGGGCTTTATTATGAATACACTGATGTTTTATGGAGATCTTGCAGCAGTGAAACCTGCAGGAGGGACTGGAGGTGGGAAGGCCAGGCAGGTGACTGTTACAGTTCGGAGCCAGGCTGTATCTAAGGGGGAAAGCGCCCTGCCTACAGAGTTCCTCTCCACGTAGCTCTTAGGTTCACAAAGTTAACTGCATAGATTCAAAATCAGTTAAAACCCCAGTTGTACAAAAGGATTTAAAACAGGAAAAGCACAGAGCAAGTTAAATATTAAGAGACACCTCATCTTACACTGGGTTTCCCTGGTGGCTCAGATGGTAAAGAATTTGCCTGCAATGCAGAAGACCCAGGTTTGACCCCTGGGTTGGGAAGATCCCCTGGAAAAGGGAATGGAAACCTACTCCAGTATTTTTGCTTGGAGAATTACATGGACAGAGGAGTCTGGTGAGCTATAGTCCATGGGATTGCAAAGAGTCGGACACAACTGAGTGACGAACACGTTCATGTTGATCTTATGTTACACACTTGACCGCAGTGCTACCCACACAAAAGAACAACTGAAACGGCCATATGTACAGTAATTCTCTCTGCCAAACGAAAGGAAAAAATGTTTCTCATATGGCCCGAGGACTATGTGAAAAATTGAATTCTCTAATCAGAATGGATTGACCATGCTCCAAGATCAATGCTACCTTCACCACTGTGTAATATTTTCTGGAGAGTAGGCTGTAAGCGGGCTTCCCAGGTGGTGCAGTAGTAAAGAATCCACCTGTCAATGCAGGAGACCCGGGTTTGATCCCTGGGTCAGGAAGATCCCTTGGAGAAGGAAATGGCAACCCACTCCAGTATTCTTCCCTGGAAAATTCCATGGACAAAGCAGCCTGGCAGGCTACAGTCCACGGGGTCACAGAGAATCAGACATGACTGAGCAACTGAGCACGCAATCAATCTTTAACACAAATATTTTTTATTTGCAAGCACAAATGTCAACAAAATAAAAACAAACAAGCTGGGTAAATTCTGGCAATTCCTGGCATCTGTACATAGTGTTAGAACAAAAGCAAGCAAATGGAGCAATGAAAGGTCTCATGGGGTTTGTTTAAATTCAGATGTGTGTTCAAGAAACTAAAGTGAGAATCGGGGAGAGAGGGAAAAATGAAGTCACATGGAAATGTTTCTGGCAAGGACCTGGCAACACAAAAGAGGATATCTGGATGAGTGGAGGGATGGGCTAGGAGGAAAGCAGGTGTGAGGCAGGTCAACCAGCTCTTGCACTCTCGCCCTGGGACACCTGATCAAGGCCAGCAGAGCCTGGCACCTCTGGGGAGGGGACTTCACCCAGAGGCCATGCTCCCACTGCGCCTTCAGAGCTGGGTGCTCCCTGGGCAGAGGCCAGGCATTCTGCAAACAAGCTGAGCTCCCAGCAGCAAGCTCCAAAGGTCACCTCACCCCATTGTTTAACCCACTGAAAACTACTGAGACTCTCAAGCTTCTGAACAAAATGTTTTTGAATGTCCCCCTGAAAATGTTCTCTGCTGGTTCTTGTGTGGTGCCTGGCATTTAAAAAGAATGAAGCTCTCTCACCATCAGATTATGCTCTGCACACAAATTATGCTCTGCATTTCCATGGATTTGTTTAATGGAACCTTCCCCAGGCTCTCAACTCAAAGTGACGTCTGGCACGGAGCACGCGTTCCCCAGCCAACCCTTTGCTTGCCCGGCTCCTCTGCCCCACCCCCCGACGCAAGTTAACTTTTAATTCAAGTGTACTCAGTGTTCCTTAGTCTCTCCACCTCTCTCCTCCCCATTCCACACTGTTCTAAGAAAAGCCACAATGGAATGGAAAGGCAAAACAGATTATGAAAAAAAACATTAAGGCCACTCTCTTTAGGACCACTGGACAGTTGTTTGCATGGCAGTGAAATGAAGAGGATAAGTAGGAAGTTTTTTGTTGTTTAGTTGCTAAGTCGTGTCTGACTCTTTGCAACCCCGTGGACTGTAGCCCGCCAGGCTCCTCTGTCCATGGGATTTCCCAGGCAAGAATACTGGAGTGAGTTGCCACTTCCTTCTCTAGGGGATCTTCCTGACTCAGGGATCCAACCCACGTCTCCTGCATTGGCAGGTGGATTCTTTACCACTGAGCCACCAGGGAAGCCCAAGTAGGAAGTCTCCCCAAACAATTAAACGGTATGTGACTCATTTCTGTGACCTACATCCATAAGCATCCCAAAGGAACAAAACCAACAAGGCTCAAAAGGAACAAACTGACCAAAACTGAATTCCAGTATCTCCTTGGTGTATAGCATCACAAAGATATCTTCCAGGCTCTACAAGGGCATATCCATCTGTCCACAAACATCCAATGAGAACCTCTTAAGTTCTAGGCCCTGTGCGACTTAGGGAGAGCACAAAGGCAGATAGCTCCATGTTTAAATTTTACCCTTGGGCTCCAACATATTTGTAGGGGCACATACCTAAGGTGGTAGAGATTATTTTTAAAATGAAAGGAATTGATAAAACACACATTTCAATGTAGTGGTTACCTCTGGGGAAAGGCCAAGAATGAGATCTGGAAGAGCCTGTAGGCAGCTTCAGTGGTGGTAATTCTTACAGCGGAAGACGGGTCACAGTGCCTGCTTTATTATTATTTTCTATAGCTTATATATGGGCTTTCCAAGTGGCACTAGCAGTGAAGAACCCACCTGCCAATACAGGAGATGTCTAGTCAAGGCTATGGTTTTTCCTGTGGTCATGTATGGATGTGAGAGTTGGACTGTGAAGAAAGCTGAGCACCGAAGAATTGATGCTTTTGAACTGTGGTGTTGGAGAAGCCTCTTGAGAGTCCCTTGGACTGCAAGGAGATCCAACCAGTCCATTCTAAAGGAGATCAGTCCTGGGTGTTCTTTGGAAAGAATGATGCTAAAGCTGAAACTCCAGTACTTTGGCCACCTCATGCGAAGAGTTGACTCATTGGAAAAGACTCTGATGCTGGGAGGGATTAGGGGCAGGAGGAGAAGGAGACGACAGAAGATGAGATGGCTGGATGGCATCACCGACTCGAAAGATGTGAGTTTGAGTGAACTCTGGGAGTTGGTGATGGACAGGGAGGCCTGGTGTGCTGCGATTCATGGGGTTGCAAAGAGTCGGACATGACTGAGTGACTGAACTGAACTGAAGAGATGTGGATTGGCTTCCTAGGTCAGGAAGATCCCCTGGAGGACGGAATGGAAATCTACTCCAGCATTCTTGCCGGGAGAATCCCATGGACAGAGAAGCCTGGTAGGCTGTAGTCCATGGGGTCACAAAGAGTCTGACACGACAGAGCAACTTAGAATGGCACAGCATGGCATAGCTTACACATGTTATATCTGTTCTTTATGGGCAGTATATTAAATACATAATATTTAAAAAGAAAGAAATAAGGCAGCATGAATTATTTAAAATAAAAACAAAATGTGGGGGATGGCAAGAATGAAAGAAGGAAGGAAAGAAGGGGAAAAACATGGTCCACATCCTAAAGAGGCTCACATCCTAGCAGAGGAAAGACTCATGTTAACTGCAACATGGTAGCCATGACAATAGAACTTAAACTCCAAAGGAAGTACATGGGGCTTCCCTGGTGGCTCAGTGGTAAAGAATCCACCTGCCAATGCAGGAGACTTGGGTTGGAGCCCTGGGTCAGGAAGATTCTCTGGAGAAGGAAATGGCAACCTACTCTATTATTCTTGCTTGGGAAATCCCATGGATAGAGAAGCCAGGCGGGCTACAGTCCCTGGGGATCTTAAAAGAGTGGGACATGACTTAGCAGGTAAAGCATAACAAGAAAGTACGTAGTACTAAAGTTAACAGCAATGGCATGTAAAATTCAGATCCTTGAGTGTCTTCACACTTAAAAACCTAGTTTTACCCTTTCTAAGTGTCAATCTAGCATTACTTCCCCGAGACCCTTCCCAGAACTCCAAAGTCTGGGTTCCATGGTCCTCCTCGGTACACTCAGGGGACTCAGCACCTTCCCCAGAAACACATCACATCACACACATATGTGGCGCTCCTGGCTTACTGTTGTATTCCAGTGCCTGGCTCACTGGCTGGCACATCAATAAAGAGTTGCTGAAACAACAAATGAGGAGCATTACTGGGTTGCCTAGAGAATCCCATGGACAGAGGAGCCTGACGGGCTACAGTCCACGGGGTTGCAAACAGTCGGACACGACTGAAGCAACTTAGCACACATACACACACTGGGTTCATATCTGTTAAGTGGTGATTGAGACAGAAGAGAAAAGAAAGGCTGGAAATGCAAAGCTGGAGAATCTCATCCCAAACTCAAGAAGGCCCCAGCTCTGCACAGACAAAACCCCTCCACTATCCCTGGTAAGCTGGGCTCGGCCATATAGGAGACCATGGCATGGCCCATAGATCCTGAACTACTGCTCTCTACTGCACTAAAGAGGACCAAAGCCCCTCAGCCTGAATCCTCTGCTTCCTCTGCAAACACGGCGGGGAAAGCACTGAAGTCAGGTAGGAACCCAGGATCAGGTTCAGGCACAGCCTCCATCTCTCAAGAACAGTCAGGCCCGCCAGTCGCCGGGGCAGAAATCAGATCTTCCTGGCAGAGGCTTGCAGAGCCTGCGTTATCTCAGCCACAAGGGTGAGCACAAGAAGCAAAACCTGCAGGAAGATCCAGTTTCCCTGAATAATGTTGCCACCACACAGGACAAGGGAACAGCCCTCCCTCTGAAACTGCTGTAAACTCCCTCGGATAAAAAAGGACTCAGCAAACAGAACTGCCAACTGAGACCTCAGAATGCTCCTCAGATGTCCACAGAAGGACGTGATCCCCAACTCATGACAGCAGCTCCGGTCACCTAACAAACACTCGACAAATTGTGCATCGTCGAAGCGTGTGCCTGTCTGACTAAAGACAGTGGAAAAGGAAAGCGGGGATTATGTTGTCACAGACCAGTGTCATATAGATAAAAGGTGGCCATGCTAGTGGGATGTTGCTATGGATTTGATTTTTGCCTTGAAATATTCCAAGAGAAGTCTTATTCTAGCTTCATTACTTGAGTGATATTGCATCTGAAATTAGGTTTAGCAAAATATATTTAGTTCTATGTTTGGACAGATAGTGAGTCCCAGGTCCTTAACCTCTAGAGACCTCATATTAAATCACTTTCTACAAATGTCCGCCCCTTTTTTTCCATTCAAGCAAATTGGTATAGCCCTTATTCCACATGCCACGTTCTTTCCAGGGCAAACAGATGGAAGGAAGAGAACATGCCAGAAAGAAGAAATGGAAAATGAAAATGACATTGTAATGAAAATAAAACTGCAAAATATTATCTGGGTCAACTCTTCATGTGTTTTAAAATCAGCACCATCAGGCTCTGCACATATGGCATTGGTTTTACTCTTTTTTTTGGTTCGGATGTCACAGAGGATTAGTGCAAAAGGAAAAACCCCAGCATGGGGCCTATTTTTATACAGATTAATCAATCATTTCCCTTTCCTTTCCTTTCTAATCACTCCCAAAACTCAACTTAATGAAACGGCTCTCATTCAAAATATGTCATTTATTGTACTCTGAATGGAAAACTTTTCAGGAAAGGAAGTGAGCTTAGAATCTGAACCTAAGTTTTTAAATGTCACATTTTTAATTCAAGGTATAACTATTAACTACACTTAGCTATAGCCCAGCCCCTTTTAGCTTACATATCTGCTGTGGACTCTTACATATCCGTTAGTGGCAGCAAAATGAATTGGCAAACATTTCCTTGTGTAGATCTAGATACGGCCATTTGACAAAAACAGAAAGCCACACATTTGAAAAGAAAAAACTACTGCACATCTCACGTTTTGTTTTGTTGTCTACATTTTCAAGTACATTGAATGTCATAATTTCCATCAGAAAACCAAGCACCAAGCACACGGTTAGGTTCTTAGTATTTGCTAGAAAATTTGATAAGCTGAATGGAATCAAACCAAAGAACTGTTCAAACTCTTCAATACACTCTCCCTTAACTACAAGTGATTGTAAAAATGATCATAACGATGCTTACAGTAATCATAATACAACAGCAGTGACTATTTAGTATATGTCATGTGCTACTGATGGTGTCACTGAATTTTCAAAGTAGCTTTATGTCATAGGTACTATTATTAGTTCAGTATATAGATGAGGGACAGGGAGGCCTGGCGTGCTGCGGTTCATGGGGTCGAAAAGAGTTGGACACAACTGAGCGACTGAACTGAACTGATATAGATGAGGAAACAGCAAATTCCAGTATTTTGAGGCTGAAAAAATTCCCATACTCTGCTGGTTTGCAGAGATGGGCAGGAGAATTTGTCACAGACACACTGAAAACGAGAAATGGAGCCTATAATACCGAAAGTGAAAGTGAAAGTCGCTTAGTCGTGTCCAACTCTTTGCAACCCCATGGACTATACAGTCCATGGAATTCTCCATTCCAGAATACTGGAGTGGGTAGCTCTTCCCTTCTCCAGGGGATCTTCCCAACCCAGGGATCGAACCCAGGTCTCTCGCATTGCAGGCAGATTCTTTACCAGCTGAGCCACAACTAATGAGGTGAGAAATTTTGCAGAAAGTGTCATCGACATTGTTTCCATGTCTTTAAAGCCATGATGACTACAGAGTGTATCATGAACTTTTATTTGTCTGCTGCCCCTTTGATGAGTGGAAATTATATTTATAAAATATTAAGACAGTGACCTAAAGTCTGACCTCAGTGACAAAATCAGAGCCAGAGCAGTCACCAGGACATTCACATCCTCAAAGGGTGGTGACTTTTCATCATTTGGGGCAATTAAAATTG
Organism: Bos javanicus; assembly: GCF_032452875.1. Lineage (NCBI taxonomy): Eukaryota > Metazoa > Chordata > Mammalia > Artiodactyla > Bovidae > Bos > Bos javanicus. The sequence goes on along the minus strand of NC_083881.1, from coordinate 54,957,834 downwards.
AGCCATGAATAACAGCTGGAAGGGATGACATTACACCAGTTCTCCTCTACATGAATGGTTAGTCATGAGTACAGAAAATAAGAGACATTTACAATCTAGCGTGACAGTCTGTGCTCACTGTTCTATATAACTAAAAATGAATCACTCTTACACCAGTACAGTGTATATTCTGCTTTTTGTCTAGAGCTGCTAGACGCCAGCTACCTACTGTGGACAGTCTGAAGATCTAATTTAATGTAATTTTAGAATTACTGAACTAAGTTGGGGTAACCATACGTATAGTCTTTTGTTTCCACTCATTAATTTTAACACCACAGGCATTAATCATTCACCCAGCAGATGAAAATTGCTCTAAGATGACTCATGTGTTTTACAACATTGCAAACCCAACCCTTATGCTCTTGGAAGGTACAAGAAAGCGGAAATGTTAGAGCAAATCATTAATAAACACAAAATTCTTCCCCATCCCAATTCCACGGACCTGAAGAGTTTCTGAATTTTTCCTGAACACTATATGAGAAAAATAAATTAAAACTGGCTAGAGAGATGGTCTCTGAGTAATTTCCATGGTGAACTGGCAGAGATGAGCACATAAGCAAGATCACTCTTGATAATAAATACATCGAGTCTCAGCCTACACGGAGGCCCCATTGCACACTGTGTGCAGGGCCAATTAGCATTAATTGTGCCTGTGCTCGTCTATTCCCATAGCACGTCACTGGGCAAGGACAAGCTCTGCATTTACAAATGCAGCATGCAAGGCTGAGAGTTAGGAGAGCATTCTCAAGTGTGATCATCCATGTCCATCTTTTCCCATTTGCCTCAAACGGCAGATTCACAAATGACAAGGGGTATTTAAAACAATATAGGTGTGTATTTTTCAAAGTTTAGTTTCAGACTCTGCATTCAGGATATCTGAAAGGCAGACGGTTGAAAATTTGTTTCCAGACTACATTTTTAGCCTACCACAAGTAACTTGACACACACATATACACAAAGAACGTATCCTCTGGGATCCAATATAATTATTTACTTACTGTGACTAATATGACTTACTTAGAAGATAAGCTCCGTAGACTTTCATGGCAAACACTGCCTCTGCAAACAGCCTCCCACCACAGGCTGGGGTATGTCTTGTGCAGAAATACAGTATGTGCAGCTCAGCTCATCTCTCCGTGGAGTACAGTCTCAGAGTGGGGTATCCATGGAGACTGAGCCTCCTACTTGTACAGGGCAAGGAAGTTACTCTGCTGGGCACCATAGCAACAGGAGGCAGAGGGGAGGCTGGCCAATCAGGAGAGAGCACAAGAGCTTCTCCCTGGTGACTGCAGCATTTCAAATGAAACCATCGCCCTCATGAATGGACACAAAGCATTTAAGGAAACATCAAATTGTCAAACAGAGGTAAAGGCCTACAGGACAGTCAAGGCTAATCTTTGACAATTATAGAGCAACACTTAAGAGCCTTTATATCCCAAAGAGCAAGGAAGAAATTACATCAAAACCCAACACATTCTTACATGTAATGGCAAGCACGTGACACTTTGAGGAAATTTTTCAGTGTACTTCCTGACTTCCAGCTATTTAAATATGCAAGGCACTTCACAGTTCTCTCTGGGAGGGAGGACCAGGAGACAATCCTTGTTCTCAAGGGAGAAAATGAATTGAAGGCTGTCTGAGACAACTGTTAGCACAGTGTTTCCAAACAGGAGTTTGCTCAGAGCCAAGATGTTTATTAAGCATCCAGAAAAGCCCTTTATTATATTAGAATAATTCTTACTAAGAAGGTAACTGTGATAAATAGGACCAATGCAAACAAGATGGGAAGCGAGCATTCAAATACCTTAAAGTTGAGCTATTTGTAAACTTTGCTCATTTAATCACCATAATGATCATTTACTGAGCACACACTGCAGAACAGGAAAATACGGTAACTACAAACACTTGCCAAATGCTGACACTGATTTTTGCAAAGGTGTAAGACGTGCACGTTTACCTCTCAGCATCGTGCAGTATTTACTCGATGCACATACAGGCATATCTCACCTTACTATGTTTTGTTGTATTGTGCTTCGCAGATACTGCATTTTTTAAAAACCTGAAGGTATGTGGTACTGTGAGTTGTCAGATGATGGTCTGCATATGATAGCATAAACTATTTTTAAATGTATATATTTTTAGACCCAATGCTATTGCACATTTCATATACTACAGTAGAGAGTAAATATAACTTTTATATACTTTAGGAAACCAAAAAATTCACATGACTCACTTCATTGCAATATTCACTTGACTGCAGTGGTCTGGAACCAAACCCACAAAATCTCTAAGGTAGGCCTGTACTCTGTTACATACGTAACATGTTTTATTGTTGGGGGCCAGAGTGAGGTACTCCGCCCGTGGCAAAGGTCATGAGGAAGGAGGCTCGACATACGCAAAGGCGGGATCGAGCCTCAGAGTCCCCCTGGAAATCCTCGAGCAACTACCCCCATAACCAGAGCCTGCCTACTTTACTACTTTGTGCTCTCACCTACACCTCTGACTTTACAGGGGGCTGTCCCCCACCACCTCTTTTGGAGAAGGAGTTAACTTAGAGCTCCAGTTAATAAAAACTCCTGGGCGTGACAAGAGTGTTTTAACCTACAAACTCCTCTGAAGGTTCTCTAGCCTGCCTGACAGGCTTGTCCGGCCACATGTGATTGCTCACAGCCTCCCAACCATGAGAGGCACAAGATGCTTTAAACCCTCTAAAAACAGGTTCCTTAGAAAAGTTAGAAAACTATTAGTATAAGTATAGTGGGCTGATTAGAAATTGTATTGGTGAAGGGTTTTTCATTTGTTGAGCCAATGTTTGTTGCTAAGTCTCCATATCCCCTGCCCTTACACACATTAATGAATATATAGAAGAAATAAGTATTAACCTTTGATATTAATCACGTTAGACCTTAGGCTAAGTAAATTCTTTCCTTAACTAAAACCCACTACACCCTCACCCTATAGGAATGTAACTTTATTTGGGTGGCGTCTGTTTTAAGAATAATCACCCCTGGAGAAATAAGTGTCCTGGTTGACTGACCACTGTCACAAGGAGAGGGTCATAAATTGTCAGCAGGCCCCCTGCCAGAAGATGATGTAACACCCCTAAGACCTCTGTATACATTTTATGAAGCACCTGACTTTGATAAAAGTCAGGACTGCTGACCCCACGTGACTTTTGCATAACATCTCAGTGTATAAATGTAGACTATGGAAAATAAAGAATTGGGATCAGTTTCTCAAAATACTGGTCTCCCCATGTCGCTCTCTCTCTCAAACTCTGGCTGAGTCTCCATCTGGAGCGCGGAACCCACCATGCTTACTAATTATGCCTGGGCTTCTCAGATCCGACCGGCGAGGCCTCAGTGTCTCCTCTCCTTCGGGAGAACGGAAGGACGCCTGCGGCCTACGTAAGTGGTGCAAGCTTCTTGTCTTGAAGTTTTATTGGTCTCCCACGTAAACCAAGCTACTCAGCCTCTTTTCTCCACTGAATTTTCCTACTGAGCTATCCTTATTCTATTACTCTTTATATCTTTAATTAATATCTAATTGAAGCTATTGTATCCTGACCCTCGCCGACGCTGTCCCCGCTTCGAATACCCTGGATCAGCCGGGGCTGGACCCCAGCATTTTATGATTCTCACAGCAACATAAGAAAGATAAGTAGTAATTATTCCTCCATATGACAAAAGAGAAATCATTTCCTCATATTTACAAAAGAAACTATCCGGCATATGAACTCCCCTGTCTCCCACTGCTTGGCAAGTGACGTGGTGCCCCCTATTCAATATCTAAATATAAGGTGAGGCACTCTCTTCCCACAATTACCTCACACAAAAGCAAGCTCCTTATTTTAAAGTCTTTCCAAAGCCTCTTATTATAGAGATCTCTCTTATAATTACCTTCTTTGAACAAAAAGTGTCATTTGAAAAAGACACAGGGGACTGAATCGACCTCAATCAGTATTGTTTTGGGCTGCCTTCAGGGGTCGACTGATGGGATTGTTTAAAATGAAGGGGGCCAAGAAATTCAAAAGCAGATTTTGCAATTATTCCTGTGGTATGACTGGTATGACTCCTCCAGCCTTTTTTAAAGATCAGCTTAAATAGCAGTGTTGTTCAGTCGCTAAGTCGTGTCTGACTCTTTGCAATCCCATGGACCGCAGCACGCCTGGTCTCCCTTGTCCCTCACTGTGTCCCTGAGTATGCCCAAGTGCATGTCCACTGAATCGGTGATGCCATCCAACAATCTCATGCTCTGCTGCTTCTGCTATTAAATAGCAATAATCAAAGATTAAGTTGTGGAGATTGAAAAAAAAAACATACTCTTTGCTAACTGGACTTAGTAACTGAATAGCTTTGGGTATTGATGGATACTGACATTGCATTTACAGGGAAACAGAAAAACCAGCTGCCCTCATGCTCTCCATGGGTGCTGTGATGGTCTGCTAGCTGTCCTCCAATGTCCATCCCCATTCTTTCCTTCTTCCATAATAATAGATGCCCAGCTGACTCAGATGTCCTGGAATATAATTGGAAATGACGTGTGCCACTTCTGTGCCCTGACCGTAAAGTGATTGGGTGAGTATCCCCTGGTCCCTCTCTCCCTCCTTCTTCCTGGAGAAGGACAGCCGACCTGACACGCTGCCTACCAGCCTCAGTCCCCCAAACACCTAGGGACTGTTTTATGACGAAGATCAGCTTCTGTCTAGTTTTTAACCTCTGGATTTGGGAGCCTCTTTTTACATTAACTTAACAGCTACCCTCACAGTACTCGTAGGCTCGAAAATAATGTTCAATGAGAGCTCCAGATATGAATTCAAAATGGCTTTGTATCAAACAAATTGGGCAGAAGTGAAGATAACTTGCTCTGGAAAAGACATTGGAAAAGACACCCGAGTTGAAAACTAGCTCCAGGGATGAGGAGGGCAATAAATTTCTTATATTAATGATGAATAACAAGATTCCTGCTTCTAAATAAATAACAGAGTATACATTTGTATGTTTAACTAAAAAAATAAATTTAAAAAACCTACCAGCTATTGACTGTTTCATCCATCTCTAAAGGTTTATGCAAGTTAGCAAATAAAACATTTTTAATCTCATTAGGAAAATGCAGGACCTTGTATTCTCTCATATACACTGTTTCCTACACTTGGCTCTGTTTTCACTGCCTTCTCCTTCATTAACCTGCTTCCAGTTTCATCTCTTGATAATGTAAGCTCCACAGAGCAACCAAAAGGGCCTTGAACATATACACTAAATTGTGTTGCGTTGAGAGCATGCTCAGTTATGTCTGACTCTGGGCTCTATGGACTGTAGCCCACCAGGCTCCTCTGTCCAGGGAATTTTCCTGACCTAGGGGTGGAACCTGCATCTCCTGTGACTCCTGCGTTGGCAGGCAGATTCTTTATCACTGAGCCACCTGGGAAACCCATATATTAAATTATGTCTCTCTCAAAACTGGCCAGTAGGTTCCCATTGTTTGATGCAGACTTCACCTGCAATTACTCTTTCTTCTTCCTAGCTCACTGCTTCACTCACTGTCCCCGCAAACCCTCCGCAAGTGCAAAGGAATATGACTAAGTTCTCAGTTCAAATGTCACCTCCCCAGACACTCCCTGCCCAATGCTCATCACTGGCTATAGCCTTCCCTTGTTTTAAGTGTCACTATCTGAACTTATCTTGTTTGTGTGCTTGTGTATCAGCCATCTCCCTATATCAGGCAGGTTCCAAGAGAACAGGCATCTTGTTTGTTTTTTCCCCTCCTCTGTCCTGAAAGCCTGGAACAATGGTGTCAGCACAGAATAAATGCTTTGTAAATGCTTGTTGAGCGAATGAGTGAAAGCTGGTCAATCAGTGTATAGCCAGGATTCAAACTGAAGTTCAGCAGAACCCTTATAGGTGGTGAAGTGAGTGAGGTTTGCTGCCGGGAGCCGGCATATTGCATATTGAGTGCATATTGCATATTGCATATTGAGTGCAGCACTTTCCACAGCATCATCTTTCAAGATCTGGAATAGCTCAACTGGAATTCTATCACTGCCGGGAGCCAGCGTGAGGAACTCCGCCCATGACAAAGGTCACGAGAAAGGAGGCTCGGCATACGCAAAGGCGGGATCGAGCCTCAGGAGTCCCCCATCTACCCCCAAAACCAGAGTCTGCCTACTTTCTGCTTTGTGCTCTCACCTACACCTCTGACTTTACGGGGGGCTGTCCCCCACTACCTCTCTCTGAAACAAGAGTTAGCTTACAGCTCCAGTTAATAATTCCTGGGTGTGACAGTGTTTCAACCTACAAACTCCTTTGGAAGTCCTCTAGCCTGCCTGAATAGGTTTTTCCGGCCACATGTGATTGCTCAGAGCCTCCCAACTGTGAGAGGCATGAGATGTTCTAAACTGTCTAAATACAGATTCCTTTGAGCAGTTAAAAGATTGATTAGAAATTGTATTGGTGAAGGGTTTTTCACTTGTTGGGCCAATGTTTGCTGCTGAGTCTCCATATCCCTTACCTGCTGTGTCCCTGGCAGTGTATTGATTAATATAATTGGTGTAAGTAGTAGCTTTAATGTTTGTAACCTGGGACCCTTGAGTTAATTCTTTTTCTTGTTATAGCCCACCACACCTTTGCTCTGTAGGAATGCAACTTTGTCTAATGCTTTTTGGAGGCTGGCGCCTGACTTTAGAATAATCACCTTTAGAGAAAAAGGCCTCCGGGCCAGAAGATGATGCAAATCACCTAAACTTTTGCATATGATAAGTTTGCAGGAAGAAAGCCTGGCTTACTGCATGACTCTACCCCTTCCCCCATTATCCTCTATGCATAACTTAAGGTATACAAACTACTTTGGAAAATAAAGTGCGGGCCTTGTTCACCGAAACTTGGTCTCCCCATGTCGTTCTTTCTCTTACCTTCAGGCTGAATTATTCAGCCTCTTTTCTCCACTGAATTTCTTCACTGAGCTATCCTCATTCTATTACTTTATATCCTTAATTAAAGTTTAATTAAGCAGTTGTTTCCTGATCCTCGCCGACGCCGTCCCCGCTTCGAATTCCCTGGATCCACCGGGGCTGGACCCCGGCAGTTTGCTGTCTTTTAGGCTCCTATACAAAAATCACCTTCCTGCAAAGCCACAGACATTCTAGTCCATGTAATGGATTTGAATTCAAAACGGCTTGGATTGTAAGTCCACTGTGGCCAGTTTCCTGAGGCTCACCTCACTTAACTGTGGCCTGCAGCAACACTGCCTACTGCTGAACCTTGGCTGCTGTTAGACACAGGTTCAGGTGGTAGAAGACTGTAACTCACTGAATTACCCCAACGAACTTACTTAAGTTTGGTTCAACACGTAACTTCCATCAGTAGCCCAGTCCACCCAAACGCCACCCACCTAATTATACAGACAAAGAAGACAGAGAAGTCAGGGTACTTTTCCCTCTACCTCCTTTCTTGTTAGGCACATTGTTTTGCTGGGTTTCCCTAGTGGCTCAGATGGTAAAGAATCTGCCCGCAATGCAGGAGACCCAGGTTCGATCCCTGGGTCGGGAAGATTCCCTGGAGGGGACATAGCAACCCACTCCAGTACTCTTGCCTGGGAAATCCCATGGACAGAGGGGCCTAGTAGCCTACAGTCCAGTCAGTCAGCTCAGTCGTGTCTGACTCTTTTTGACCCCGTGGGCTGTAGCACGTCGTGGACTACAGTCCATGGGGTTGCAAAGAGTCAGACATGACTGAGCAGCTAACACTTTGCTACCAAAGTGCATGGTTCCCTCACATGCAGCCTGGGAATTCTCTGGCTCTGGGTTCTGGTACCTTGACCTTTCTCTGCCTCTTCACGACAGGGAAGGACTCCAAACTGTTGCCATTCCCATACTGGTTGTGCTATATGCTAAGTTGCTTCAGTTGTGTCTGACTCTTTGCAACCCTATGGACTATAACCCTCCAGGCTCCCCTGTCCCTGGGATTCTCCAGGCAAGAATACTGGAGTGGGTTGCCATGCCCTTCTCCAGGGGATCTTCTTGACCCAGGGATTGAACCCGCGTCTCTTATATCTCCTGCGTTGGCAGGCGGGTTCTTTACCACTAGTACCACTTGGGAAGCCCCATACTGGATGGGTTTCCTTAATTAAACCCATTTCTGTACATGCAGTGTCCTCAATAAACTCTTCTCAATTGGCTGTGGGTGGGGGAGAAGCCCAACCTAAAGCATATATCTGCATGATTTATAACTCTTAGTTTATAGGTTTGTGTGTAAAATACATTTTCAGGTTTATTTCTCTTGGGCTGGTAGTCGATAAACATCTTTAATGGTGGGTGTGTGGTCTGCTGGGGCATCTGCTATGTGTGAGATACCACTATCGCTTTGTTCTCAGCACATTAGAGCACTTAGGAAGCATCTGGCGAGCCCCCAAATCGGTAGCTATAACACTGTAGGTGCAATAAATCCCAGTAGACCTGGGATGTGGACAGCAGTCGCCTCTGAGAAGAAGAGGATTATAACTCACTAATTCTTATGGGAAAACCATTAGCAGACCATTTGGCCGCATCACATTGATTGGGTGCACCATCAAAGGCACAGATGGGAGGAAGCCATGAGAGTAAATATGTAAGTAACCCTGCGATAAAGATAAACACCCAGGGCTCCTCATCACAGTTCAGCGTTTTTTTTTTCCACCCGTCTGGTCTCTGCTGGGGAGAAGAGGCAGACTATACAGCAGCTCATCATAAAACATTTTGTGCTGATTCCTGGGGGGGCATTTTTTCTCTCAGAGTGAAAGTTTCAGAGATCCACTTCAGTATCGGTGCAAAAGCTCCTGTTTAAGTTGACAAAACCTAATGATCATTGTTTATGAAACTATTAGTGACACACAGGGCGGCACATTAAACACTGTGACAAGTAGAGAAAGAAGTAGATCATGATCAAGTGGAAACTCTGAAGACCCTCACATCCTTTGATGTTGACATCTTCATGGTTTATTTTCCTGATCTGCATCCAAATAGCCTCCTGTGTTCAATTTTCTGTATTTCATTGAAGTTACATTGAGGGTCATTGATTTGGTTAGCAGCAGCCAGCATAATAAGTATATGGACTGTATCAGATAATCTATAGGGCTCCACAGATATTTTTTTTAAAAATCCCTGTCTTATATCAACACATCTTTCTCAATTGTCATACTTCCCTGTTACAATTAAAATTTTTCCTTTGAAGTTGGACCTTACAACCAGTGTGGTAGTTAAGAGTCAAAAGCAAAACTACACTGTTTAGGATCCATTTACAGACTGTGACCTTGCATGAATTAGCTTCTCTATGCCAGTTTCTCCATCTGTAAAAGTGGGGACAATGATACCCCCTTCTCACACTGATATTAGGATTAAATGAGTAAAGTCCTTGGAATTTTGCCTGGGACAGTTAAGTCTCAATAAATATGGGCTACAACAATTTTTAATCAAATTTCAGAGTCATGCAAGCACACAATTACATCTAATATAGTCTTCCAGATATGTTTAGCATCTGAAACAGACTAAAGACTTTATTTGAGATTGGGCTTTGAAAGACCTTTGAAACTATAAGCTATTAGAAAAGCACTGTCTGCCAAAGAATGCAGAATGTTTCCATAAAACCCAAATCTCTTTTAGCACTAAAATTTTAATTTTTCCATTCTATGAAAATATTTCTAAAATGCTTCAGGAATTTTCCTGCCTTCATACACATAATTTTCTGCCAACTACACCATCACAATGACTCAGTCTGTTTCTAGAACATTAAGTATTGCATTAAGTGCTATAAGAAGCCTCTCATGTGGTGCTAGTGATAAAGAATGTGCCTGCCAGTGCAGGAGATGCAAGAGATGCGGGGTCAGGAAGATTCCCTGGAGTAGGGAATGGCAACTCACTTCAGCATTCTTGCCTGGGAAATCCCACAGACAGAGGAGCCTGGCAGGCAACAGCCCATGGGGTCACAAAGAGTCAGATACAACTGAGCACACATACACACACAAGTGCTACAAACATTTAATAGGCTGTCATGCTTTTTAGTGGTCTTTTGTTTGCTTTTTACATATTTTCCCTTTCATATTTTCTCTTTCCTCATTGTCAAACCATAATCTGTCAATCAACTCACGCTCTCTCCAGTGTCCTCCAATAGCAAACACTCCTCTTGTTTTATATGAACTGGGAGAACATGACATGCTAGAATTTTGTTTTAATAAACATAAGTTATGTGTGACAGTTTCAAGGATATTCCTTGTAAACAAAGTGCAAGGAATCTCTGATAGCTATTTTAAGAGCAACGAATGACTGTTATTAACATTTACTAAGGAATTGTTTTCTGCCAGATGGAACGCTGGGCATCTTACATTCTTTAATCTGTTTAATGGACACAATAACCCATTCTAAAGATGCCAAACACAAAGTTTCTGGAAGATAACAAGTAGTTGAAGAGTGCATTGTTAAAGAGGTGGCATGAAGCTGTGAGCCTGGTGTACTGGATTCCTGAGTCTGGTGGTTAGTAAGGTATCCCTGCAGCCCCACCCCACCCATCCATTCACACTTTTTCCCCCAAGAAACCACAAGCTGGGTAACCTGCGGAGAAGTGTAAGCTAAGTTCTTGAGTGTCCTCTTTGTAGTCAAGTTATTGTAAGAACATATGCCCCGCTCACGCCCCACCCTGTACATTGTCCCTTTTATTCGACACAACTAACTTTAAAGTGAAAGGGACGATGCCCCTGATAAGCACGGAACACCTGCGGGCCGTTGGCTGTGTGCGAAGGAGCCTCCATCTCCTTAAACCAGTGTTGATTAATCATCAGTCCAGTTGGTGCCTTCTGAGTTTTCTAGCAAATGCCTCTGAAAGTGGGAAATCATCTTTTTAAAGTCACCCATCCTCTGTTACTGTGGTGAGGTTATTACAGTTCATCTGGCCAGGTTTCTGATTTCAATAGCCTGGGTGGTGTCTGATGACAGGGGAATACTAACTTAGTCTGAATTCTGATGGTGGCGGTGACATCTTTCAAATGTAGTTTTCAACATTTCAGTTTCTAAATGTGGATTTCTTTTCAGTTATAATGACCCTAACCATTTGCTCTTGATCTACCTCCTTAAACGGCAGGTTTTTTTTTTTCCTCCCTTTCACTTTTTCTAATTATTTGTTCAAATTGTGTAGTTGTTTCCTTAGCTCTCCCACAAGCCTTGTATAGGAAGGATTTACTACTTGCATTTGTACAACACTGACACTGGGTCTTTTTCTCCTTTGGGTTAAGATGCTCCCCAAGTAGACAATCAAGCATTAAAGGCGGCCCAGGAAAATCATGTAATGTTCTAGTGCAGAAATCCAATTAAAACTTTCCTTTCTGGGTGACAACAATCTCATCAGGAAAACTGACTGTGGACTAAAATCAGGATAAGCATCTGAGAGAAGGAATGCTAACAATGTAGATCTCTCAAAAAGTAATGGCATTGGCATATATACACTACTATTGCATGCGTGTGTGCTAAGCTGCTTCAGTCTTGCCCTACTCTTTGTGACCCTATGGACTGTAGCCTGCCAGGCTCCTCTGTCCATAGGATTCTCCATGCAAGAATACCAGAGTTGATTGCCATTTCCTACTCCAGGGGATCTTCCAGACCCAGGGATGGAACCCACGTCTCTTATGTCTCCTGCATTGGCAGGCAGATTCCTTACCACTAACGCCACCTGGGAAGCCCGTACACTACTATTAATACACGTAAAATAGATAACTAAGAAGGACCTACCTACTCTACAGCACAGGGAGCTCTACTCAGTACACTGTAATGACCTCTACGGGAAAAGAACCTAAAAAAGAGAGAGAATATATGTATATGTAAGGGCTTCCCAGGTGGACCAGTGGTGAGGAACCTGCCTGCCAGTGCAGGAGACATAAGAGACGCGGGTTCAACCCCTGGGTCAGGGAGACCCCCTGGAGGAGGGAATGGCAACCCACTCCAGTATTCTTGCCTGGAGAATCCTATGGACAGAGAAGGGGAGGGGGTGGCTGTAGTCCATAGGCTTGCAGAGTCGGACACGATTGAAGCAACTTAGCATAGCACAGCATGTGTATGTACAACTAATTCACTCTGCTGTACAGCAGAAGCTAGCACAACATTGTAAATCAACTATATTCCAATAAAAATGAATTATTATAAAGAGGTCCCTACAGCATGCCTTCATTCCCTTCCTTTTAATCTGTACTATAGCCCAGCTTTATCGTACAGTTTTCTGTCTTGAATGATAAGGTCCCCAAGAGCAAGGATGATGCTGAGGTCATCTCTGCCTATCTTTCCCATACTCCACCCACACTAAACATCATTCCATTCTCATTGAAGGATTTACTGCACACCTGTGTCATGACAGACATTGTATTAGGCTCTAGAGATACAGTCTTGAACGTCTGCTGAGTTGACTCATGAAAACATGAAAAAGGCAAAGCCATTATCCAACTGACTGCAGGGTTATTTTCTTTCACTGTTTGGTGGCAATTTTTAATTAAATCTGAATAGGCATTAAGTGATAGAAGCCAAAATGACAGAAGGCGCACTGCCTCCGAGAAGGTCCAGCACGAGTCCTGCCTAGAAGGCAAGGCTTCCATGCTGTGAGTGCCGTGGTGCCCTGCTGGGGAGGTGCGGGTGTGCTCAGCTTACCTTTCTAAGCCCTTCCTGGCATCCTGTGACACAGTTCCCTTCTCCTTCTGCCTTAGGTACCCAGCCAACATTACTATGGAGCTTCCCAGGTGGCTCAGTGGTAAAGAATCTGCCTGTCAATGCAGGAGATGCAGGTTCGATCCCTGGGTTGGGATGATCCCTGGAGGAGGGAATGGTAACCCACTCCAGTATTCTTTCCTGGAGAATCACCATGGAAAGAGGAGCTTGGTGGGCTACAGTCCATGGAGTTGCAAAGAGTTGGACATGACTGAGTGACTAAGCACACACACACACACACATACAACATTATTAGTTCTTATCTGAACAACCAAAGGGGCATTTCAATAACTCCTTTCCAAGGTGAACAGCAGTTTCCAGAATCTAGAACAACAGACCTAAAATTAAATGGGCCCAGGTTAATGTTAAAGGGCCCTGGAGCATCTGTGTAGGAGACTAATTGCTTGCTATTTTAATAAACTGGTATTGGTTCTAATGAGTTGATTTATTTTAAAAAAGTAGAGCATACATCAAGAGTGGAAGATGAGTTTAGGCTGAGGGGAGATGGTCACCTGGGGCTGTGGAGGAGGTGGAACATTTTAATAACCGGTGAGCAGTATCTTCTTGTGGCTTAACGACAGATTCTCTGCATTTTATAGATTTTGGAGTAACCCAAGGCCCTTGTGTCTTGGGTTTCTCTCTTCTTAGTTACGAGACTGACAGGTTTATTCTGCTGAAAATTCAGATAGCTATAAGTTCCAGTGCAGACTGCTTTAAATACAAAGAGCTTACCGTACAGACTGGAGAAGGAAATGGCAACCCACTCCAGTATTCTTGCCTGGAGTATCCCATGGACAGAGGAGCCTGACGGGCTACAGTCCATGGGGTCGCAAGAGTCGGACATGACTTAGCGACTAAACCACCACCACCACTGGGAACCAATGGGTCCCTACAGATAGGGACCCATTCAAAAGCTCAAGCAATGCCTTTTAGTGATGACATTAGGAACCTCAGGCAACTGAAAAATACACTTTAGGGACCCTTGTGACCTTGATCAAATGCAAATAAATCAAAAGATCCTGAGGTCAGCACTGCTTAGGTGATTAAATCAGAAGCAGTTGACCAAGGTGCTATTTCAGGCTCTGCCCCTGGGCAGGGTTATTAACTAGGAGTTAAAAATCCTAATAAAGGGGGCCCATAAAACCCAGAAATAGTATGTGATATTTTGTGCATATTTTTCTGGAATATGGGTCCATGGCCTTCAGGATTCTCAAAGGGTCCATTATTATGGAAACAGCATGAAGAACAACTCGTGTTTCCTTTCTTTCCTCCTTCCTTCTTTTCCTTCCTCCCTCCCCACTCACTCCTTGTTAGTCTTTTTGTCTGTACTTTCTACTTAAACATCCTCAGCAAGACAAGTAGCTGATATTCAACACGTATCTTCTGTAGGAACCAAGACTTGCTCAGGGTGAATTCTGTGCATACACACAGGGTTTTTAACCCTCATTAAGATATGATTATTCTTATGATGATTATTGAAACAAGGCTTCCCTTGGGCCTTAGCGGTGAAGAATCTGCCTGCAGTGCAGGAGACATGGGTTCTATCCCTGGATTGGGAAGATCCCCTGGAGGAGGAAATGGCAGCCCACTCCAGCATTCTTTCCTGGAGAATCCCATGGCCGGAGAAGCCTGGAGGACCACAGTGCGTATGGTCACAAAGTCAGACACGACTGAGTGACTGAGCATATGATGACCACTGAAACAAGGAAGGGCACGGGTAGTCTTGAAGTGAAAGTGAAAGTGTTAGTCACTTAGTCGTGCCCAACTCTTTGTGACCCTGTGCATTGTAGTCTGACAGCCTCCTCTGTCCTTGGGATTCTCCGGGCAAGAATACTGGGGTGGGTTTCTGTGCCCTCCACCAGGGGATCTTCCCAACCCAGGGATCGAACCCAGGTCTCCCACATTACTGGCAGATTCTTTACCATCTGAGCCACCAGGGAAGGCCAAGGATAATCTTAATGGCCATTTAACTTAGTTTGTTCTTGCTGTACCACACTCGTGTCTTGTTTCACTGTTTACTTGTATAGTCACCACTGTAAAATGTTTTGAGGATGAGGTGGGGATCGGGGGAGGTGCTGCTGCTGCTGCTAAGTCATTTCAGTTGTGTCCGACTCTGTGCGACCCCAGAGACGTCAGCCCACCAGGCTCTGCTGTCCCTGGGATTCTCCAGGCAAGAACACTGGCGTGGGTTGCCATTTCCTTCTCCAACGCATGAAAGAGAAAAGTGCAAGTGAAGTTGCTCAGTCCTGTCCGACTCGTAGAGACCCCATGGACTGCAGCCCACCAGGCTCCTCCATCCATGGGATTTTCCAGGCAAGAGTACTGGAGCGGGGTGCCATTGCCTTCTCCGTCAGGGAAGGTGGTGGGTGGTGAATAACAGAAGTGAAATAATTTCAGGTTGCATTCAAACCCTACAATATCTTCACAATAAAAATCTATTTTTCCTTGGCCACCCCCAAAGCTGACACTCTTTCCTGCAGCATTTTACATTCTCAATGCCATAGCCTACCTTTGCTGTTGAGGTTAACCAGTGTCGACTGTGCCCTCGATACACACCGGACCCTGTGTGCTAGGAATACAAAAAGAGGATGACAGGGCTTCTGCTCTTAAACTCACATCCTGTATGCCGCAAGAAGCAGAATCTATTGGTGACTGCTCCCAACTGTCTAAAAGAAAATTGAGAACATTTCTCCAAGGAAGATACACGAACAGCCAATACGCACATGAAAAAGTGCTCGTCATCTTTAGCCATCAGGGAAATGGAAATCAAAAGCACAATGAAATACTGCCTCACACTCACTAGAGTAAGTATAACCAAAAGGATAGACAATAACAACTGTTAATAAGGATGCTGAGAACTGAAACCCTTAGACATTGCTGGTGGTATGTAAGGTAGTACAGCCATTAGGGAAAAAAGTTTGGCAGTTCCTCAAAGGGTTAAACATAGAGTTACCATATGACTTGGAAATTTCAGTCTTAGGTATACACCCAAGAGAACTGAAAGTCTGTATGAAAACTTGTATGTGACTGTGCATGACACCATTATTCACAATAGGTCAAAAGTGGAAACAACCCAAATGCCCATCAACTGTGAACAGATAAGCAAAATGTGGTGTGACACCACACTAAGCCAAGATGTTAATAATAGAAGAAGCTGGAGGTAGTGGTATGAGATATGAGATATGGTAGGGGATATGAGAACCCTGTACTGGGTGCTCAATTTTTCTGTACATCCAAAATTTCTCACCAAAAGTTTACTTTAAAATGTGGTATATTCATACAGTAGAATATTACTGAGCCATAAAAAGAATGACGGGCTAGTGCATGAACCTTGAAAACATCATGCTAAGCAAAAGAAGCCAAACACAAAAGGCCATAGATTATACAATGCCATTATACGTGATGTCCAGAACAGGCAGATCAGACAGAGGGCACGTAAGTCGTTGTCAGGGGCTGGGAGAAAGGAAGAGTGGACAGTGACGTCTCATGGGTATGGGGCTTCTTTGGAGGGATATAAAAGTGCCCTGAAATTAGACAGTGGTAATGTTTGTACAATCTTTTGAATATAATAAATACCATGGAAATGTACACTTTAAAGGGGTGAATTTTATAGTATGTGAATTATATCTTAATTTTTTAAAAGGACAGCCGAGCTGGGGAAGAGAGGAAGGACATTCTAGTTTCTGAATACACAAGGTAATGGTTTATTTCTTGACCATAATTACATTTGGATACAACTTAGCGACTCAATAACAACAAAACAATAATTATATGACATTCTTGAACACACTGTCTCTGTCTTAAGTATATAAAAGAGCATAAAAGGCATAAAAAGGGGTACTTAACATCTCTTTTATAATATCCATCTTTCTCCTATGCTGTCTTCTCCACTGTGTATCATTTCCTTTCTTTTTCATATTATACAGAAGCAAAAGACAACAAATTCATCTTGACTGACATTTACCAGGAACCAATAGGAAATAAAGGATTTCTTCCTCACACAGTTTAAATTTTGCTCTCAAATTAAACGGCATTTTTTCTGATTGACCAAAAGCAAGATGAAGAATAATTCATTAAGATATGCTCTGCATATCAATTATTCATGAAGAACAAAAGCGGAGAGAGATGGAAGTGGATGTAGGACCTCCCAATGGAAGCAGACAAGGACCAAGCTTTGGCTCCATTGAAATAAAGCCACCTACAGCTCCTTGCACAATAATGTCATCACCAAACAAAAATTAGAAGACAAATGTAAGGAATGGAACTCATGCAAGCCATTAATCTGTCTTTTCAGGCTCATTAATATGTATAGCACAACTGGTGATATTGAAGAAAATAAGACAATATTATAGGGGTTGTCTCTCAATGCCAATATTCAGGTCCTTTTACTTTCAAGTTATAGCTTTAGTTTGACTAAAACTTTATTTGCTCATACACTGTATATATTTTTGAGATGTAAAATACTTATTGTTATATTGCAAATTCTGAGAACTGTTCTGATGTTCATGGCATCTTATTCACTGTAATAATGATCTCCATTTCATCTCAAAGCTTTTACTATTTTGTCATTATTGGACATTCTATATATATACATAAACACACATACACACATATAGCAGCATACTCATATTTCAGTCTTAAAAAAGCAAATAAAATAGCTAGGTTAGCAAGCACTCCCAGCCTTACAGATCTACCTCAAGATAACCTGTTCTTTTCACAATCTGTGCATAGTTTAGATGGTACTGAGTAATTTCTTAGTATAATTTATGCTAGATTTAATTATATAGTTTAAATGTCTATTAGACCATTCAGTTAACATTTCTTCAAATCGCCTCCCTTTTTAACATGTCTTTATAATAGACACATATATCACTATGCATTCTCAATTAACAACTAGTATAGAAAATATTCCACTCTCTGCTCTATCTCTTTTTGTAAAAAAAAAAAAAAGATATTTCTGGGTACTAGGCATTAGTGTTCCTCATCCTGATATCCAGGGGCTTCATTTCAAATTTCACTTGAAACCACTCCAGTCATATTGCTCTGATAAGAACATGAAGAGTAAGGTCACTTACCTGGCTTTACGAGGCCTGACTTCGGTTCCTTCTTATGTCGCGCTGACTGGAGGCTTCCCTCACCAACCATTCCAATTGTGCATTTCTTTCTGGTACAGTCTTCATCACTTCCAGGGCAAAAGCCAATGGGGCTGTTCCCAGCATCTGAGGGCGTCTTCACAGGCGATACTGACTGGCTACTAGGGCAGCCTGTGTCATCTGGAAGACAGGAATCGACGAGTGTTTAATGAGGAGGAGGAGATCAATGATGGTGCAGGGGAGCCAGGCAGTGAGCCATGCCCACTCGCACTCACACGCACATACTCTGCTCAGGAGGCACAGGCTAACTCCTGTGGATGACTTGCCTTTTATTTTCCATATTCTGGCCAATCACGTTAACAAAGGAAATACCAACGATCAAAGAATAGATTCTAAGGCAAAACCCTGTAAGACTTTTGGATCACAAATATTTCTGTGACATTCTCGTTGTCCAAACCTAAATTATGCCTGTTGTTTAAGACTTTAGGTGGTATACTGCTGGTTCATATTCATCCACACATTTCTGATGGGGTTAGTAATAAAACGTTTGTCAGAGCAATTCAGAATTATTGATATGAATTCTTCAGGGTTGTCTGTATTAGGAAAAAGTTGCTTGAATGTTATTGACCACACCCAGTTTTCAATTACTGGACCCATCAGTTGGTTGCCAGAGTTTGAAAGAGAAGGCAGCTGACTTCAGGAGTTCAAGGAATCAGAAGACAGTGATCCTGTTTTATCATCGAACACACCTATCCAAACCAAAAGGACATCAGTCAGATATCTTGCTGTCAGGGGTAAATGGGCAAAATAAAAATAATACTCAAATTAGAAATGTTCCCTTAACTCTCAAGCTATATATTAACTACCATAGTTATTAATGTAAGTTAATATGCATAATACGCAGTGACCTTGTAAATACTTATTAAGCAAACAAGAAAGTTACATTGCTGATTCCTTTAAGTTCTTTCCATATCTACTAAATGTTTATAATGGTTGATTAATTCATTAATACTGTGTTGAGGAGAAATGTATGGAATGTAAAGCCAGTCAGCATTACTTAAAAGTATGTCTACTCAAAATAATCAATTAGTGGTAAATTTTCATTGCTGAAAAATTCTCTATTATATGGAAATATTTTGACAGCAGAGCTATTTTAGTAACTAAGTAGGCAAAAAAATGAATAGTACTAATGAATACTACTAAATGAATTTGGTACTAATAACTTTTAGGACTACTATACTTTTATAAATATTAAAAGAACTAAAATAATTTGCCATCTATCAAAGGCTATCATAAAACTTCATGGCTTGAATGAAGACAGAAACAGAACTAGGACTGAATAAAATATACTGGTTGCCTGAATTAACATGACTAGATAATCCATCTAAAAAGTATTGCCATTGCTTCATTTTTGGCCTTTATTTCAATTTTTGTTATAAAATATCCCAGCTACTAGAACAAAGTGAACTTGGCATTAGTAAAATGACGTATCCTTTTAGACTTTTGGACATAATAGTCTATATCGGATCTCAGTGGTCCATTTCTAGAAGTAAATGGTTTTTAGTGCACCGTTCATACCTTCTGTCTTTGCTGCTCTTTTAAATGTGCTATGTTCTTCTTGAATTGAAGAAACTGTGGCCCTGAATCACAAAGTGATGAGAATCCTCTTGGCTGCTACAGCTCAGCTATTTCACTCTTGTCCCTGGCTTCTTACTTTTGCCTGTCCCATGCTTCAGTCCAAAGAAATCTGAGCTCCTTTCTTAAGGTGCAAAGACAGATTCCAGTACTTTTATGAGGCTCAACAGGTCTGCCCATGGCCTCAAGAGAGCCTGGTTCCTGATTCCTATCCCAAAGCAGATAAACCCAAATGAATGAAGTCTAATCATCCAAAATTACCTGTTGTCTTTAAAAGTATTTCCTTATGAGTCAGTTCCATAAGTTACTTCTTTTGAAAGAGAGATGGCCCAAATTAACAAAAAGTCATGCTTCAGATTCTCTACCCTCGAAAGCAATTTTTCTTGAGAACTCTTACTCCAAGGGACAAAATTAAACAGTTTCCAGTATTGAGAAACACTGTCAAAACTGTAATTTAAATAGATAGAAAACGAACACGCTTTGTTTGGTTCTACTCTCATTTAGCCAGAGTTAAACAAGAAGGAATGTGTGCATGCCATGTTTTCAGTACTAGCCATTTCAAGGACTACATGTCTGATTAAAAATTGGGGACTAAAATTATTCAGAATGGTAGCAGTTTACGGAAGGCAGTAGCAACTTTTCACCTGGCATGTATGTCTCACCTGCCATCAAAATTTACAGCCGTTATCTCCAGGGCAGGGATTGAGAAGATGAATACTTGAATAAATTTTTAACTTCAGGTACCTCATACAGCATTTGAATCACCACCTGGTAAACTAGTATTCATTTATCATCTCTTAACTGTCTGGTATTACACTTCATTTTGAGGGGGAAATGATGGGAATATGAGACATCCTCTTTCATTAGTTAAACAAATATATATCCAGTCTTGGCACTGAATCAGCCACAGGAATGTACCCAGCCCCCACACTGATAGAGCTTATAAGCAAGTAAAGGGAGTTGGTAAATATCACTCCCAGTGCATAGTTCTTGTTAACTAGTAAGCCTGTTAAGGCATATCCACACCCCAGAAAAACTGAGTTATGAGAGAAGCTTGGGGTATTTGCCTGTTTTGTCTAATGGAACCAACACCGACAAAGGAATCTAGTTTTGGAAAGGCCGGGGCCATTAATTTTCCTACTGCAGAGACTACACTTTAAGTTATGCAAACTAAGACCCCAGCAAAAACAACAGAAATTCAGTACCAGAGTCAACTGGTTAACTGTGGCACTTGAGGTGTTTTCTTCTGCACAGCACTGAAGAAGTGGTTCAACAGGTCTTGTTTTTTTCAACAGGTCTTGTTTAGGGCCCTTTCTTTCCTCCCCTTCCCAATCCCTCCTCTTCCTCTCTTCCTTTTTAACTTCATGATCATAGCTGGAAGCAGACCACCAGTCCAGATGAAGATAATATTCCTTTCCAAAATTCTATGTAAAACAGTCTTAGTTCACATTTATTCCAAGATTCTAAGAACAGTCAAATTGATGTTCTTTGGTTGTTCAAGTCTAATCTCACTACATGCCAAACTACATGTGGATCCAGCACATAATAGATTTCTTTATTAAACCTACTTCAGTGAAATACTTCATGCCTTCTGTTTCCTGCTGCTATTTTGACTGTTAAATCTGTCTTGCAGAATTACAATTCTCATTACTTATGTTATTATAAAGGAATTACCAGTGGCAGAAATTTCTAAGAGGATACCATGAAGAAACTGTTTCTGGGCAGGAAATGGCAGAAATCCTGAATGATTTACCCAGAGAAGTGTGGGTTGTTTTAAATTTCCAGAATGTCTGAGAAAAGTAAGAACATTTCAACTTGGTTTTAAGGAAAACTTTGCTCCAAGGCTTTCGAAAGAGAGTGGAGGAGATTTTCACTTCTACTGAAAAGGGGTTTTTCTCTTAAAACATGCTTAAACACACACCCACACCAGCTCTTACATAGTAGAGCTTTTATGTTTCTTTCTCATGGTATTATTCATGGTAAGTATAATTTCATTTTAAGAATATACATGAAATAGGAGCACTTCCATGTTTTACAGCGTGATCCATTTGAGATGATTTCCTTCCGGGGTCAACAATTTAAAATTCCACTTACATGAGTCCAGAATGGCCCCTGGTGGATCTCAGGGTAAAGGGACCCTCATCAGGGCCAAATGATTACCATTTGCAGTGAAGGAGACTAATTTACATGCCCCCTTTCACTTATTTTGCTGTGGTTGTATCCCTAAGTTGTGTCCAACTCCTTGCGACCCCATGAACTGCAGCACACCAGGCTCCCCTGTCCTCTGCTATCTCCTGGAGTTTGCTCAGATTCATGTCCATTGAGTTGGTGATGTTACCTAACCATCTCAACCCCTGCTGCCCACTTCTCTTTTTGTCTTCAATCTTTCCCAGCATCAGGGTCTTTTCCAATGAGTTGGTTCTTCACTTCAGGTAGCCAAAGTATTGAAACTTCAGGTTCAGCATCAGTCCTTCCAATGAATATTCACTTTTATTTATACTGAGGAATAAGTTCTTTCATTGATTTGTTCCTGTTTATTTTCTTTGAATATGTCAACCCACAGGATTAAGGATAATAGAAAAATATTTACAGATTTAGGAACCTCCAGAAGTTGTGGCCCACCTCAAGTGCTGTAAGAAATATACTACTAACTCGTTTCCAAATTGATTTTAAAGGAAAAAAATTTTAAGGTCTACAAAGACAGATGGGAGAAACAAATATCTAATGCAGTTTTGGAGCTTGGAGGTTGTTAAAAATGATTTTTTAATCTATTTTCTTCTCTCTTTATATTATAAGCTCTTTGAGAATACGGGATACAGCTAAAAATTGTACAATTACTCTATATAAAATTCTGAAAAAAGTGTGCAAAACCACCTTTTAAAATAATTTGTATATTATTTTAAATGTACTAAAGAAACTTAAGTTAAAGAAAATATTCTGTTGGGTTTTTAAATTATAAAAGTAATACTCTTTAATGCAGAACATCTAGAGTACAGAAAATCACAAAGAAGTAAAAAAAATAAAGAGATAATAGTTTCCTAGAATTGTACTGCCAATAAGAAATATTTAACTATTTGGTATATTTCTTACTGATTTTTTATGCATATTATTTACTTGCTTGCTTGTTTTCTGTTTTTTTAAAATTTCAACATACATTACAGCTTCTTTACTCTGTTATTAAAATTTTTTTTCCCTGGAATTTGTTAGGTTAGACAGAAAGAAGCTGTTAAGGCTAGTAGGAACCAAAACAATTAAAAGGAAACAAAAAATATCCTGATTGTAAAAGCTGTTACTGGAGAATCTGTATTTTATGATAACTTAAATCACTCACTGATATTGGAAAGTTCTTTCTTACAGAAGCATTCTGGTTAATGGAAGTAAGATGGAATAATAGAAAGTTACTATGGTTGACCCTTGAACACGTGGCTGGTTGGTGGTTGGGGGTGCTGACCCCATGCAGTAGAAAACTCAAGTAAAGCATAGCAGTTGATCCACCATGTATGCAGTTCTACATTCAAGTATTCAACAAACCTTAGCTCATAGTATATATTTATTTTAAAAAGTCTGAGTATAAGTGGACTCAAGAAGTTTAAACCCATGTTGCACAAGGGTCAACTTTGTAATTATTTCTAATGGAATAACAGATTTAGGCAACAACACAACGGATGAAACCATTAGACAAAAGGCCGACCGAGAGTCTGTAGTAGAGGGATCAAGCCTTACCCATTTGTACCCACTGAGTATCCTTGGCATAACTGGGGCAAAGGACATTATGTACCTTCTGACGGGCTATGAGACGAAGCACACGGCACTCCCCATGAAGTATTTTTGCCACAAAAAAACTTCCCCTAAATCTAATCAAGCTTTAAAGCTAATGTCCACCACACAATATGGAGAACAGGAATGAGTTAAATCAGGGGTTGGCAAACTGC
The DNA here is from genome assembly GCF_032452875.1 of Bos javanicus. NCBI lineage: Eukaryota > Metazoa > Chordata > Mammalia > Artiodactyla > Bovidae > Bos > Bos javanicus. Next base: position 54,934,426 of record NC_083881.1, on the reverse strand, counting down.
AGCCTGAAGGCCAAATCCTGTTCGCTGCCTGCTTTTGTAAATCAAATGTTACTGGAAAACAGCCCAATCCTTTACATGGTGTGGGCTGTGGCTTTCAAGCACAAAAGCAGAGCTGAATAATTACAACAGAGATCATCTGGCCAGCAAAGCTGAAATTATTTACTATCTCGTCCTTTTCAGAAAAGTTTGTTGGCCTCTGGTTTAAATAATACCGTGAGGAAGGAAACAGAAACTTTCGAGATGACTGGGGCTATTTTGGTGTTCTCGATAGTACCAAGGAATTATGTTAATTGTGTTAGTAATGAAAATGACACTAATTTTTGCAAGAAAATGTTCATTTTTTAAAGAAATGAGTGCTAAGATATGGACATGAAATGGCATGATGTCTGGATATAAGCTTTAAAATGCTTCAGCAAACTAAAAAAGAAAGAAAGAGACAGATGCAGCAAATATGACATCTTGCTATTACTTAATCTTGATAGAACGGACAAGCAGCATATTAGGGTTTACTATAGTATTCATCTTTCTTTGGGTATGTTTTTAAAAGTTTCAGAGTATTTTATTTAATTTCTCAAAAATATTATTTTTAAATGAGTAACTGTTTAAAACAGGAATGCAGTATTTCCAAAAATCAATTCCTTCTTGCAGGGTTTTTTAGGTTGTTTCCAATTTTCTATTATTGAAATTGCTTTAATAACACTCTACAGATAAATCTATGGTCACATTTTTTTTATTACCTCATAGAACATATCTCTAAAAGTAAAATGAACACTTTTTACAAAAACTAACAATTCTGAGAAATTTCAGGCAATTTATATTCCTGTTACTTTCATATGAGAGTACCCTACTTATTAAATTTATGCTAGTAATGAATACTAGTTTGTTTGCATTTTTGCCAAGTTAATATGAAAAATGTATTTCTGATGTTTTAGTTTGCATGTATTTAATTATCAGTGAGGCTTAATGTCTTTCATATGTTCGCTGGTCTTTTTTTTACTTATTCTATGTACTGTGCATGTTTTTGACAATTTTTCTATTAAGGTGTTAAGGAATTCTTATTGATCTATAAGAAATTCTTACATATGGAAGGCACAGTCCTCCAGCATAGTTCACCAAATTTATTGTTGGCTTTTAGTTTAAAATGTTTTCAACAACCAACCTTTTCTATGTCTAGTTGTTAAATCTCTCCATATTTCCTTTGTGATTTCTTTCAATGTTTTAATGCTTAGAATGTCATTTTTAACTCCAGGATCAATTAAATGTTACCAAATCACTGCAGATGGTGATTGCAGCCATGAAATTAAAAGACACTTACTCCTTGGAAGGAAAGTTATGACCAACCTAGATAGCATATTCAAAAGTGGAGACGTTACTTTGCCAACAAAGGTCTGTCTAGTCAAGGCTATGGTTTTTCCAGTGGTCATGTATGGATGTGAGAGTTGGACTGTGAAGAAAGCTGAGTGCTGAAGAATTGATGCTTTTGAACCGTGGTGTTGGAGAAGACTCTTGAGAGTCCCTTGGACTGCAAGGAGATCCAACTAGTCCATCCTAAAGGAAATCAGTCCTGGGTGTTCTTTGGAAGGAATGATGCTAAAGCTGAAACTCCAGTACTTTGGCCACCTCATGCGAAGAGTTGACTCATTGGAAAAGACTCTGATGCTGGGAGGGATTGGGGGCAGGAGGAGAAGGGGATGGCAGAGGATGAGATGGCTGGATGGCATCACTGACTCCATGCACATGAGTTTGAGTGAACTCCAGGAGTTGGTGATGGACAGGGAGGCCTGGTGTGCTGAGATTCATGGGCTTGCAAAGAGTCGGACACGACTGAGCAACTGAACTGACTGACTGACTGATACTTTCTTCCCCTGGAGAAGGGAAAGGCTACCCACTCCAGTACTCTGGCCTAGAGAATTCCATGCACTGTAGTCCACAGGGTCACAAAGAATCAGACACGACTGAGCAACTTTCACTTTCATACTTTCTTCTAGATTGTTATAATTTCAGTTTTCATGTATATTAAATCCATCTGCAATTCATTTTAAAATGCAGTATAAGGTTAGATGCTGTTATTGTTTTCTTAATTTTTAGGAAATCTATCCTTCCCATATTACTTGTTAATGCTTTTCTGGTGAAAATTTGAAAGCAATGAATATTTTCTGCAGAGTGAATATATATATATATATATATGTGTATAGGTGTGTGTATATGTGTGTGTGTGTGTGTATATATGCACGTGTGTGTGTGTGTGATATATTATGTCCAACTCTTTCAGACCCTAATGGACTGTAGCCTACCAGGCTCCTTTGTCTATGGGATTCCCCAGGCAAGAATACTGGAATGGGTTGCCATGCTCTCCTCCAGGGGATCTTTCCAACCCAGGGATCAAACCTGCATCTGTCTCCAGCATTGGCAGGCAGGTTCTTTACCACTAGCACCATCTGGTAAGCCCCTATACATATATATGTGCTGTGCTGTGCTTAGTTGCTCAGTCATGTCCAATTCTTTGCCACTCCCTGGACTGTAACCCGCCAAGATCCAGGCAAGAATACTGGAGTGGTTTGCTATGCCCTCATCCAGGGGATCTTCCCAACCCAGCAATCGAACCCAGGTTGCCCACACTGCAGGGAGATTCTTTACTGTCTAAGCCACCAGGGAAGCCCATGAATACTGGAGTAGGTAGGCGATCCCTTTTCCAGGGGACCTTTCTGACCCAGAAGTCAAACCTGGGTTTCCTGCATTGCAGGCAGATTCTTTACCAGCTGAGCTACCAGGGAAGCCCATATATATATATAACCCACATTTAAAAATATTAGGATTGCCTAAGTGTGTGTACATTTACTGATATTTAAGGTGTCTAACAACCAGTGCGGAGAAGGCAATGGCACCCCACTCCAGTACTCTTGACTGGAAAATCCCATGGATGGAGGAGCCTGGTGGGCTGAAGTCCATGGGGTCGCTAGGAGTCGGACACGACTGAGCAACTTCACTTGCACTTTTCACTTTCATGCATTGGAGAAGGAAATGGCAACCCACTCCAGTGTTCTTGCCTGGAGAATCCCAGGGATGGCGGGGCCTGGTGGGCTGCCGTCTATGGGGTCACACAGAGTCGGACACGACTGAAGTGACTTAGCAGCAGTAGCAGCAGCAACAGCCAGTGCTATCCAACACGTTTGGTGACAATTATGATGACCAAGTCCCAACTTCAAGTTCCTAGTAATCTAAAGATTATTGATAAAATATTTCTTCAAAGTCCAAGGAACATCTTTAAAACTTCTGGTTCATTTTTGAATTTAGATATTAGAGCTCATTGGTTTTCCAAAATGCTGAACTAAACAATTCCAGAAGAACTTAAAAATAACAGCAGGCGGAGGAAAATGTGGTTTTGTGCCATAAGGTCTTGAAACATTCAGTTATGGTTTGATGCTGTTCAATGTTCAGTTGCATAATTTGGAGGAAGAATTATTTCCATTTTAAAGAAACATCAAACTATATAGAAATCTAGTTGATTCTCATGCATGACAAAGGCGTTTACAGACAACTTACTCATCTGCTCAACAAATATTTACTGAGTATCTACCATGTGCCAGACACTGTTATAGGTGTTACTATTTACTGCTCAGGAAATATTTACTATTTATTGGTCAGGCAGGAGGAGAAGGGGGTGAGGATGAGATGGTTGGATGGCATCACCAACTCAATGGATATGAATTTGAGCAAACTCCAGGAGATAATGGAGGACAGATGAGCCTGGCATGCTGCAGTCCATGGGGTTGAAAAGAGTCGGACATGACTGAGCAACTGAACAATAATTTACTGCTCCAGACACTGACATTTCTGAAGATAGTCTAATGGGAAACAAGTAAAATGTCATAGTTTAAATTCATGGTTAATCTGAACCCTGTGAAATTCTTACTAAAAACTATTCAAATGCTCTGAAAGGATATAGGTAAGATAAAAGTAACATAGCTCTCATGTCCAAGAATACTAGTTTTATATATAATTTTAATAATATCTCATTTTTATAGATGGGAAAACTAAGGCTTGGACAGGGTAAGAAATCCAGTCACACAGCTAATAAGGGATGAATTCAAAGATTCAAACTCAGGTTTGTCTGACTCTGAAGTCCCTGTCTTTCTCACCACCATGAGCTGTTTTCTAAATTTTTCTACCTATGTTTGTTCCAAGAGGAAACAGCAGAAATTTGGGGAATGCTCAAATTAAAAACAGACGAAGGAAGCTGCTAGAAAGAAGCCATCTCATTATAAACAGACCACAAAATTTGAGGCAAGAAACTCAAGCTGTTTCTAGTGTTTTGCTTCAACACAGTGACCGTTTAATGCATGCTGCTCAGATAATTTTGCACTGTAGGTTTTCAGTAGCAAAATTTGCAATTCTATTCCCTCACCTAATTTCAGCATCTTTTTGGAGTGAAAATTCAGAAGTCGACAAGGCTCCACCCTAAATTTGCTTCAGCATTATACAATGTGACACTAAACAATTGCCAATGTTGAAGTGTAAGAATCTCATTCATCCATCCATCCATCCCACAAATAATTACTGATTTCCTATTGTGTGGCAGATAGTCCTCAAGATATTGAAAATGTAATGATGACCAAGACTCTAAGATCCTTGTCCTCAAGGAGTTGACATTCTAGAGGTAGAGAGAGTTGATATGCAAGCTAAAAAAAAAAAAAAAAACAAAAACCACGTAGGGAAGAAATTTTGATTGTGATGTACTGTTAACAAAACAAACTGGGTGATATTAGAGTAGCTGGGTGGGAGGTGGGAAGATATTTCATTAGACAGATTGTCATGGAAGGCCCTAAAGAGGTAATTTGAACTGAGATGAAAAAAATGAGAAGAAGCCAATCATGGAAAAGGCAGGGGAGAGAAAACTCCAGGGAGAGGGAACAACAAGGAGTCTGGTACACTGAAGAACCTGAGAAGAGACCAGAAAAATGTGAGGGCCGAGGACTGATGAGGAGGTTGAAGGAGGCGGAAGTCTGAGCATGCGCACGACTATAGGCAAGAACCCTACGTTTATCTCAAGTGCAATGGAAGCTATCATACGCATTAAGCAAGAAATGACAATCATTTGGCCTGTGGAGAACAGCTATATTAGTGATATTAGGTCTCACTAATATTTATTGAGTGCCTACTAAGAACCAGGCATGTTTAGAACACTAAACCTTTAATGCAATTTAATTAACTTAATCTAATATCCTCTTGGAGACAGGCGCTAACAAGATGTACTGCAGTCCACGGGGCTGCAAAGAGCCAGACACGACTGAGCAACTGAACTGAACTGAATAAGATAGGCATACAAAACTAGCACTACAAAGCCACTTCCCTGAGGCCACAGTAAGCTGCGGGTATGAATTCAAAGAGGTCAACTCCAGAGTCTCCTTCTGAACACCCATGCTGTGTAACCCCTTTAGGAATGAAGGCATGGAAGCAGTGAACCCACATGGAGACCACTGCATAGTGGAAATGAGAGAAGACAGTGGTTTGACTGAGGGAGTAGTAGTAAAAACTGAGAAAAGGAGATGGATTGGGGATACATTAGTTATGACAATGAAAAGTAGAAGGTCAAGAATACTTCCAGGTTCTTTGCTTAAGCAACAGAGAATATGGTGGTCATTTCTGAGTTGGAGAAAAATGGGTTTATGAGTTTACAGAAGGGGAAATTAAGAATTCTGGTTTTGATGGGACTTCCCTGGTGGTCCAGTGGTTAGGAATATGCCTTCCAATGTAGGAGATTCAGGTTCCATCCCCAGTCAGGGAACTAAGATCCCACATGCTGCAAGGCAATTAAGCCCATGTGCGGCAAATAAAGAGTCCACGTATTACAACTATCAAACGTGTACCACAACTACTGAACACGCAGGCCACAACGAAGAGCCGATGAAGAGCCCACATGCTACAAGGAAGACCCAGCTCACCCTCCCCCGCAAAAAAGGAAGTCTGCTTCTGCTATATGCTAAATCTTAGGCACAAATTAGCCAGGACACTGGAGATATCAAATAGGCAGTTGGATATGTGAGCCTAAAGCTCAGAGGGGGCTCCCCAGGTGGCGCTAGCAGTGAAGAACTCACCTGCCAATGCAAGAGACTTAAGGGTTCAATCCCTGGGTGGGGAAAATCCCCTGGAGGAGGCTGTGGCAACCCACTCCAGTATTCTTGCCTGGAGAATCCCACGGATAAAGAGCCTGGCGGGCTGCAGTCCATGGGGTCGCACAGAGTTGGACATGACTGAAGTGACTTTGTGCGCACACAAAGCTCAGAGGAGAGGTTGGATTGGAGAGCATCACCATCCTACAAGTGAGGGATGTAAAGATCTGAGCCCTTGGGGAGGGCAGGAAGAGAAGAGGACTGAGGACTGAGGCATCCGGACACGGTGAGGCGGGAAGGGGCAGGACGGAGCCAACAGGAACTCTCAAAGGGGGGCCCGAAGGAGCCAAGGAGGAAAATCTTTCCTAAGAAAGAGGCTTGTTCAACTGTATTGACTCATGCTGGGAAATCAAGGAAAATGACGGCAGATAAGAGAATGTCAGATCTGCTAATGTGGTCACCCCCATGCTTGACAAGGACAGATTACAGAGATAGGATGTTGGTGAAGTTCTGCTCGTGAAGAGGAACAGGGAAGTAGAATGGCAGCTGCAAGGCGATGAGGGGGTCAAAGGGAGCTCATTTACTCTGAAGGATGTGTAAACAAAAGCATATGTATGTGCTGATGGAGGTGAACTTGTTAGAGCAATTGGAATGAAACACCTCCACTAAGACACGTAACCTACGTTCACAAAAACCAAGCAGAAAACAGAGAAATTATTTAATGAAAGTTTCCCTGGTTTCTTGGAGACAAAATAATCATTTCCCATATAAACATTCCCGGGATTTCTGAGCTATTCTGGAGCCTCGAGTGCTCCCATAAAAGTCATTCTGGTGCAGCCCTGGGCAGCAAAAGAGGTTATGTAGTGAGGCAAGGTGAGGCAAGCTGGTCTCTTCACGGGACCTGTGCTTTCTCTGAAATGAAGGCTTCTACTTGGTTTTCCACCAAACGCCAAATTGTCCCATTTGTAGGAGCAACCACGGGGGGAATTTAGAAGGGAAAACAAGTTGGTCCAAATAGTCAGCGTAGCATAATGACACATTTATCTAGGCGTTTGGGTGAGGGAGCAACCGATGCTGAAATTGGGAACCAGGTTGGCTCAGTCACTGCCAGGAGACAGGTGAGCCCTGGGAGGTGGGGGGTGGAGTTCTTCTGTCTCGCAAGCTTTTATTTCTCCTGCTCTTTCTTTCACAGGGTTATGATCTTTCCAAAATAGGGATGTTACTAATGCTTCTGATCTTCCCTCTCCTTAGTGATAGGAGTTTATTTGCAGCTTCTAAATCATGGGTTTATAAAGACCTTTTTTTTTAAGGTTCCTTTTTGGGAGAAGATAGCAGACAGGGAAAGGCAGGGCAGGAGGGGAGCTGGCAGGTAGGACGGAAAGAAGAGACACACAGAGAGTCAGACAAGGAAGCTATCTTTTGATCTCTTGAAAACCTTATAACAAGGAAACCCGAAACCACTCTGAAGAAAGAAAGTGAAGTTGCTCAGTTTCTTTGAGACCCCATGGACTGTAACCTACCAGGCTCCTCTGTCCATGGGATTTTCCAGGCAAGAGTACTGGAGTGGGTTGCCATTTCCCTCTCCATGGGATCTTCCTGACCCAGGATCGAACCCCAGTCTCCCACATTGTGGGCAGATACTTTACCATCTGAGCCACCAGGGAAACCACTCTTAGGACACCTGAATTACAGGGACCTCTCTTGTAGCAAACCCCTTTCCAGGTGGCACAAGTGGAAAACGATCTGCCTGCCAATGCAGGAGATGTAAGAGATGCAGGTTCAATCCCTGGGTTGGGAGGATCCCTTGCAGAAGGAAATGGCAACCCACTCTAGTATTTCTTGCCTGGAAAACTTCCACGGACAGAGGCAGACACTCTTGTAGCAATGCAAATCTTTTCCCCTTCCTTTCTATTTTTTCTCACATTGAGCATTTGAAGATAGCGATGATCAGATGCAGCAAAGCATTGAAATGGAGAAATGTTGAAGTACGTTAAGGAAAAAACAATGCTTATTATACAGTCTAATTTCTACATCTTGATCTTTCTATCTGAAAACAAAAGAATTGTTTTAGAGAATATATATGAATCAGGGTATTAGTTTTTTTAAAAAAGATACAAACACAGGAAAGAGAGAGAGATGCTCAGGAATAAAGTTCATTTCAGTGACATTCAATAAATGAAATTCTGAATTTTGAAAAGTCAGCCTCAGAGATGAAATGTCCATCCACAGAGGAATGGCTGAATAAATGAAGCCTTTGATCCAGAGGAACCCTAGCTGTCAGTACAGTGAATGGGGGCACCTCTATGTACTGACAAGCAATGACAGGTACAGGTACCGCCTAGAATACACACTCCTGGAGGGCAGGAGTCCTGTCAGGGTTGTTCATCACTGTTGTTCAGCTCCTAGGATAGCACCTTGTCCACAATAGGTGTTTGATAAATATTTTTACTTAGAAAGGATCACGGGTCACTAAAGCAGGATCTCACTTTGGCAAAAAGCAATGTAAGTGTTATTACATCTACTCTGACATATGTGTTTGCACATAGATCTTAGTTTTGAATTGAAAACATATAATCATTAGCATTAAAGAATAAATAACCCTCACACACACCTCAGGACAACTAGAAGGGCAGGTTAGGGTCCACAGGGTCTCAAGAATTCTGAGGGCTCTGTCAACACCTAAAAGGAATCAGGGACCACCTGATTCAGGGACCACCCCAGGCTAAAGAGAAGAGAATGAAGCAGGGCCAGCTGGGAAGGAGGCGTGCTGGGAAGATTCACACTGAGCAGGGAAAAGCTGAAGGACGGGTTTCTACCAGGTGCAGGTGAGAGCTGGGCGAGCCCCCATGATGAGCACTAGGAAGTTTGGTTAGGGTTCTCTAAAAAGAGACAGCAGTCAGCCTGACATGACTGGCCTCCTGCAGCAGGAGGAGTATAACCCGGGCAATGAGCAGAGGACGGGCACCTTGACCACCCAGCAGTGAATGGAGCAGCTGGGAAGGTCTCTGCTCCGAGAGACATGCGGCCCGACAGTGTCTCCAAAGCAGGAGATGCCACAGTCCAAGCCCTAGGGCAGCAGAGGTTTGGTGCAGTTACCTTGCGTGAGTGCTAGCAAAGCCAGCTAACAGTACAGGTGCACCCAGCAGTCTTGTCTCCTCTGGGCTTTTTCAGAGTAAAATCCACCACCTGGGTGGTGGGGCAGGGGGCTGGCCTGGGTCAAGTTGAGTCCTGGGAAATGTGGGTATGTGGCTTTGTCCTGAATTCCTTCTTCACTCTGAACTGGAATGCTGTTATCTAGACGAAGTGGGTGCCATATACTGAGATGGGAATCCAGTGGGATGAAGAGGTGAAGACGGAGAATCCACCGTTAGGTTTGGTGGTGCGGTGAGGATCCTGAGAATTGCACAGGTGTCAATTCAGGGGGAAAGAAGGAGGAAAACCTGACTGGAGTTGCATGAACAGAGAGCTTAGGCATCACCTCCTCCAGAATGCTTTGCTGATTCGCCAGCCTTCCACCTCTCCTGCCACCAGGCACACAGATGTGTGCACACCTCACACACTCATACAGATGTATACACATACACAAACCAATCACTACACACATGCACCTCACCCACACTTCTCACACTTACATATACACACACAGTTAAATAAAACATAAACGGGATGGCTATTTTTCCTTCCTGGCTTCCAAGTACCAACTCCGGAGTGGGATATTTTCTGATTTTCTTAGCAAGAGAGCTCTCCTCTAGCTGTCACAGCACTGGGGGCCTGTTCCCTTACACCGATGACTCTGATAATTAGACACTGAACTCCTCTGGACAGGAATGTTTCTTTCCTGTAATAAACCAATTATATCCCCTGGATGAGGGCATGGCAACCCACTCCAGTATTCTTGCCTGGAGAATTCCACAGACAGAGGAGCCTGGCAGGCTACAGTCCATGGGGTCACAAAGAGTCGGACACGACTGAGTGGCTAACAATTTCTATTACCAGACATGTCCGAAGGTGACTACTTCTTCGCTTTATGCCATTTCTGTTCACAAAAGGTTTCACACAATGCTTTACTTTAAGATGGCAGGGAAACCTGTGTCAAGCCCCTTGACTGACTTCAGCTACTAACATCTCTGACTTCTCTTCACAGCTCAAGACCTTTATCTCAAGTGCAGCAAAGCCTAATCTGAGTTCATTCACCTGACTCACCCTCCTCCCCAGTCCTGCTACTTCATCTGGGTCCATCCAGTGGAAATTTAGACGCATTCCGCTTGAAACTGGTGACTAAGACACACACATTCTGGCTTCAGTCCTCACACTTATTACTTTATCATTTTTCACTTAGACTGTCACCACAGTGGCCTTCAAACCAGGCAGGCTCTCACCATCATTCTCTGTCTCCTCCTATCCAATCTCCCACATGTAATCAGAAAGATTTTTCTAAATTATAAATCTAGTCATAAACTAGAAAACCCTTCCCTGGGGAAAACCCTTCAGTGGCTCTGGAGGATGTTAAGGAATTGCAAAACAGCAGTCCAAGAGCCAAATCCAGCTACTTACGTATGCTATCTGACCCATATAGTGGGGGGGGAAAGCACTGAATTTTTAAAACTCTGACTATTGTTAGAAGGGGCATACACTGTCCAGTTCTAGAGTCCAAACCTATTGTCATCTAGCCAGGTGGCCTCACTCTTTACGTTACGGGTTCACTTCCTGTACGGACCTTGGACCTCAGGGATCAAGTTTTTCACAAGGTGAACAAAGCCTTTCCTGCTCTGGTCCTGCTCACCTTTCTAATCTTATTTCATGCTTTTAACTCAGGTCCGTGGATGCCAAGGCTCATGTTTATCTACTACACCACACTAACAAATGCTACTCCTTTGAACCCTTGGGCTTATGAAATGTGAGAGGCCCGTGCAGATAATAAACAGAGCAACAAACTCAAACTACAAGGAAGGAGTGTGTGTGTCGAGTGGGTGTGGGTAAAAACGAACAGATACAAAATCACTGAGATAAAGGCAGTTGTGTGGGAAATGCCTCCACACATATCATCCCATTTATTGATATTTTATCAGAGTGAAGGCAGTAAAATACTTGATTTTTCCAATCCCTGTGTTTTATTCATCTCTGTACCCTTAGCCTGACCCTTAGCAGGCACTGAATAAATGCTTATTAGATTAATTCGTTTTTATGGAAGTTTGCAAAAAGTTGAATGTCTTGCTACTCCCAGGCCTCAGTTTCTCTTTTTTTCCCCATCCCTCTCAGTGAACCTACTGGGTGTTTAGGGCACATTCATGTTGTACCCAGTACAACTGCTTCCAATGTACCTCAAATCATCCCAATGCCAAAATAAGTAAATGCAAAAGAATTAAAAGTCTGGCCACAGATAGTATATCCAGAAAGAAGGTTATCCAGGAAAATAGAGGAAAGAAATGCTTTCTCCTCCCCTTAACTTCTCTACCATCTGAACACAAGTTAAGACCACTACGTAGACATAAATAATACTATCGCTAAGACTAAGGACATGAGAATTGTAAATACAGACTGAGAAGCTGTAATTTCCAGGAACTGTGGAAGCATTTTCCTTGTCCCATGCCATGGGTTTAAACAGCTTGTCTAGCCACCACTTCTGCCGTCTTTGATCCCTGTTCATCTTGGGATGCCACTGGGGTATACCCCTCACATCCCTCATACAAAATCCCTAAACACACGCAGACCGCAAAATAGAGAGGCTCAGGCTTCACTAGGTAAAAGTCATCCAGAAGGTCTATAAAATACAGATTCCTTGGCCCTTCCATCCTGGCATAACAAGCTAGGATAGTGCCAAGGCATCTGCATTTTAAACCAGCTTTCCTGGGCATCTGACTGTAGACAAACACCACACTCTGAAGTGATAAACAACGTCATAGATGTGAGAATTCTACAGCATGAAGGATGTTCACAGTAAGTACCACAATTTGCTCTCAGGCATGGTCCAACTCCAACCTTTCACTGTTCACACTGAGTAATTTTTTTTTATTAAATGGCAAAACCTTTTGTTCTTGTCCCTCTAATTGCAGTTACCGCATCCTCAAAGAAGCACTGTCTATGTGCCCTTCATTTGCGAGCTGTTTCATTAGGTACTTACTTCTGAGGCTGAGGCAGCTAAGCATCAGAAATATGTATCATGCCACAGAGCCTAGGTCCCATGCTCATTAAAATGATACTAAATTCTTAGGGTTTTAGTTGTTCTTTTTTTTTTCTTCACAGCACGTTGGCAGTCATTCAATTATAGTGTAATTCAGTACTGCAGCTCACTTCAGTTTAATCACTTCATCTCAATTCTGATCATTATATTCAAAGGCTTACTCTATCCAGATGCCAAGTTTCCTCAACTGGACAAAAGCATAGCAGAAATATTTCTGTTTGGCAAGGCAAAGCAGATTTTTGGAGGCATTATCATGCCTCGGCAGGGCACTAGTCAGGTTGTAATTTGCCGTAATTGTTCTTCCCACAAACAGCCACAATGATTACCTCTAGGTCACTGCACCCAAAGACGGAGTTCTTCTCAGCCACTGTAACTACCGAAGTTATTTCTGCAAACACCTTACTCAGAATTAGACTGCAAAGAATCAGTTTCTCAGATGCTGTCCGTTCGGCTGATTGATCTGGGACACGCTTTTTAATGGGTTAGGCCATACACTTGACTGTGTGCACATTAGAAACATGGAAATAACTCAGAGCAATCACTGGTCTCCCATAAAACCATCGGTGTGCTGTATGCATCATTTCCCCCACCTGCCATGTTTACAAGGCGCCCCAAGGAGAACTAGCCTAAAAGCCCAGCAATCCATCTGCCTCCCAGTTGCACGGGGTAATTATTGCCTCAACTAAGCAAAGAGAACTGCGTGGCATGCTGCTGATCACGTCAGGTGACTGCTGTAAGTGACTGACTTACCCAGGTCATTAGAATTCCTAATAGTGGCTGGAGTTGTGGCCACAATGACAAACACACAAGCACAACGCCCTAACAACAACAACAAAAAGGCGGGGGGTGGAGGGAGAGAAAAATGGACAGAGGCCTAGATTCAATGGGCCACACCCAGAACACAAATCACAGATGTGGGTTTTTGTCACTTCTCATGGGCATGTTAAAACAAGAAAATGGGGAGGGGGCAGGGAGAGGGAAGGAAGACAGGATGATTTTATGAGAAAACATTGGTTAAAAAAACTGACAAAAAATAAAAGAGAGGACATAAAAGCAGGGTTTTGTTTTTTTTTAACTTTTTAAACTGTACTTCCTTAGGTACTTTTTTTTAAAGAAAGCATTAGTCAACATTTTTTAAGAATGCAGTTTTTTCTTTGCCATACACACAAAAGAGGGCCTGGCCTCCAACACAATATAAACCTAACTGCGCCCACCTGAGGTCACAGTGACTAAGTTCAAATACAAACTGTAAGGAATAGACTCCTTTAACAGGAGGATGATGTCCAAGTGCAAAAACACACGTGCTGACGAAACGCACAAAGCATATGCATCTCTTCAGAGAAATTCTGCTAGTAAGAAGCCATTAAGAGAAGAGCTCTTTGGGGACACACCCCAAATGAATTGCAAAAGGTCACAGACAACTTCTTCCCTGTGAAATGAGATCAAGACAACAGACAAATTAGCATACAGAATCTCAAATCATTAAATGTTCCTTGTCAAGGCTCCCGTGGGAAGGAAAGGGAGAAGGCAGTGGAGAGAGAGAAGGAAGAAAGTAGGTAAAAAATGGACAGGTCACTCTGAAAATAGTGCAGGCTTTTAATTTCATAGATCAGCAAAATTAAAGGAAAAACGTGAGGGTGGAGGACATTTCAATATGGAGTTGTCATTTATTTTGCTGAAGTATAACTCCAACCACTGTCAGGATTTTTTGTTATAATACAAATGATAGGAAAGCCAGACTCTCAAAATAAAGGATAATCCTTTATAATAAGTAAATTTAACTTTATATAAACTCAATGAACTATTCTTTTAAAAACTGAGTATCTTAGGATATATGATGCTCTTCATAATTTATACAGCCTTTGATACAGATTTAGGGAAAGAATCTAGTTTGTAGTTTTAAAACTGTAATTTTCAAATTAAATTGCATTGTGATTGAGCAACAGCATTCTCTCCCATTTAACTACCAGATTGTAAGAATTCCTCTTTCTCGTTAGTAAAAGGTGATGATTTATAATAAAGAAAACAAACTAATGCAGAATGATCACAATAAAGTTAGGAAGTTATGGCAGTAACAGATATCTCTACATTATTTGAGTTTCACTGTAGCAGTGGATGGTATTTTTACGATTTGCATGTACACAGTCATGTGCAGTCTCTCACTTAACTGCCATGATAATCAACATATTTTGTAGCTTCAGCGTTAAAGTGGCTGGATTAAAACCAGCTATTTCCCCCTGCTGGTTGGACGTGTTTTACATTCTCAACTTCACTGCCTGCAGCTTTAATACTCCCCATAGTACTAAACCCATTTATTTCTCATCCACCAACTGACCTCTGAAAGCATCATTCACGCCCCACCCCAAAGACCTTGCTCCTGTCAATTTTAGTCAGCACAGCACTCAAAAGCCATCATGGGGTTTTACCAGGGCTCTTAGGAGAGGAAAGTAAAGAATGACAAGGCACCAACCCAAACCTTGGGGAACTGCCAAGCAGGAAGATGAGACCCCAGAACAGAGAGAGTCTTATCTGCAGGCAGGATGCAAGACTGAAGATCAAAAGGTAGGTTTATAGACACCGGTCATTAGACGCTTGTGCCACTCAATTCTCAGCTAGTTAATGGCACAAGGATCAATATTTACTTTCGATTTTCATGTACAGCATTATGGCCTTAGTGGGAGACAGGGCTCCTGGGAAGAAGGGTTGATCCAGGAAATGGGTCTTGGAAAGAATGATTCATGGCTGAAATTAACAATTTTATCTGTTTGCCAAATATATTTTTTAAGATCTGTCTGGGGCTCTTTCTTTTGCTTTGACCAACTTTTTCTTTTTTGCTGGTAACACTGCTCATGCTAAAGTCAGTCAGAGAGAAGGTGATGATGTGGAGAAAATTTCAGGAATAAATGTAGAATTGAGTTACGCAAACAAAGCTGTGTGAGTATGAAATGATAGTCCCCTGGGTTCATCCACATTCAGCAAGAGTGATTCCTGAGCTCGAAAAGGGAGTGAAAGTAAACAGCATTACATTCTGCAAACACCACTTTGAGTTCCAGGAATTTTTACTGCTCCAGTAGTTTTCCTTTTGTTTTCTTTCTGGGAGAATGTCAAGCAAACCATCAGTGGGTCTCCATTTTACAGTGGATTCAGCAATAATCAGTTTTAAAATATAATATTTTGATATAATATTTTCAAAATCAAACAGAGAATCTGAGGCATTATGGAGAAAAGGATTTAAAAATAGGCAGCACAGTATTTCTAATATACAACTTATGTACTGGGTGGAATTATTTTGTGAAAGTATATAATAAATCTAAAGCTACACTTTTAAAATCCCTGAAAATGTAATCACTGGTACTAACTACAATGGAATATTGTATCCTGCTTAATTAGGGCATTAATCATAGCACCTTGATTCATCTTTCCCTTTTCATGAATGTGTTAATCTTCAGATTACATTTTCTCTAAATAAATTCTAAGAATTATCCTTTGTGAAACATTCTTCATGAAACATAATATGGTCACTCCTTTAAATTTTACCCAAATTCCTAATGCTTCTCAAATAATATAAGTCTTTCTAGGTCACGTGCTTCAGTTTGTATGATAGAGATAATGCAGTACCTCTAGGAGGTAGGAAGGGATCTGTGCCCTTAACCAAATATGCTCACAGCTCTAAGGAAACTTTCTTAAACATGTATCAAAACTGACATATGTTCTCCTATTAAGAACCATCATTTCTCAAGCACCTCTGCAGGGCAGGCCCTGCGCTAGGAATACATTTAAGTATGTAGTCTCTTTCAACCTCTCAGCTACTCTTCAAGGTAGGTATTATCAACCCATTTTATGGATGTAACAACTGAGGCTTAAGGAGGTTAAGAAACTTGCCCAAGGTCCAACACATTGTAGGGTTCATAGAAAGGCCAGGCCTGTAAGTTCAAAACCTGTTTTCTTTCCCTCTAAAACACAAGGTCAAGCCAGTACTGGGATATAAGCCACCTTGATCTTGACCTTATTCATTAGGACTTGCTTTATCTTTGGGGATTTCAGAAACAGAAGTACCCAGGCTTACAAAGATTGTTTGCATGAAATGTAAGCTACGTTTTCCAGATTTAGCCAAGAAATATATTTTACAGTCATATAAAAAGGAAGTTAAGATTTCATATAGAAAATTATCAACTAGAATAACATAAAAATGGGGATGAAATTCCATGGGGTTGAACCATTAGAAACTGCTGTATCCCTAGGTTACAAGAGTCAAAAAGATGCAGCCTCCTACTATTCATCCTAATAACAGACATCTGCTCAGAGACTGTAAGAGGCCCGCTCCAGGTCCACTCACAACGCACCCGCAGTGTACTCACTTCCTGCCTTCGTTCCCGTGGGTACCGTACCTGAGCAGAAGCTGTTGCTGCTCACGGTCCTCGCTGAGCGCCCAGAGCTGCTGGGGTTGAATTCTCTGCTCTCTTCCTCCGAGAAGGGAGACTCAGAGGCGGGGGACACCTTGTGCTGTTGCTGAGGCAGATGGGGCCGAAGAATCAAGCGGGGAATCCGGCTTCGGGCAATCTCCTTCTCATGATGCTGTACTCTCAGCTCCTTCTCCAAATCGGACATCAGAGAGAAAACAAAAGGACACTTGTTGCCCCCTCTGAACTCCAGTCTGCTCCTTCTGGGCTCAGTGTCTGCGGAGCCACATTTCTGAATATTAAATCTTCACAGAGCAGTCCTTGTTTCAGTAGCTAAAATCAGCTCCAAAACTCTTCTACTGAGCTAAGCCTTCTAATTTATTGAAGATCACACGCTGCAGCATGGATGTGTGTACACACACACACACACAGACACACACACACACTTTCAGCTGCTAGCAGGAAGGCTATTCCTTTCTCACATGTCTAACTCACCTTGCCACTCTGGCTTTTCCTACCACATTCAAGCTTTCAGCTCTCTCAAAGGCTCTTTATAACTCACAGCACACTCTGATTATTACTCGATTTCCTCCAGACTTCCATTTTGCTTTCCCTGAATTAGCTGTGACAATTTGACTCCTGTTTTCCTGTCTCCTGACAAAGCAGACCCCTATACCTGAAACAGTTTCCCTAGATAGATCATGCAACCTTATCTTTCAAGTGCACCCCCTCTTCCGGCCAGGATTGTAATTATTCATTAATATCCTGGTACACAAGGCTTGTTGCCAACAGAAAAGCAAACAAAAATTCAATACCGGGTAAGATGGCTCCGCCTTTCTCATCATGTTTAGCTTTTGTTTTCCTTACAGGACACTCAGATGAAGACATTTTTTTCTCCCTGTCTCTCTCCTTCAAAACACAGCATCAAGTGCAGAGGGCTTTGAAAATGCCCCCAAAGCAGTATCTCAGCAGTATTTTCCCATTTTTAAAGTGCTTTGCCAGCCATCATTTTGTTTAGTCTTTCCAACAACGGAGGCCACAGAGAGCACACTAATTTGTGTCCCTATTTACAGATGAGGAAACTGAAGCTAAAAGAGGCAGAGATGCTCAGCCAAGACTGCCGCACATTACCTAGAAGCAGAACGGGGGCCTGCAGTCCAGAGCTGGTCGGTCGGGGTCACCCCCACCCTCCCTTATTAAAATGGACTCCCAGGACGGGCTCTCTGCAGGAAAAAAACCCACCGCTCCCTCCAACCTCTGCAACTGAAAAAGGGCTTTGGATTAGGTAACGAACACTGTGTGGAAACATGACCTTCTGCTCATTTCCACGCGGCTTACCAGGAAGGGTCGCTGCCAAAGTAAACACCTCTGAGAGGCCTTCACAGTGCAGGAATTGAAGGGAAAGTCCCAGCCGCGGGTAACTCCCGAGGTCGCTCAGGCACCCGCCCTATCCAGGGGCGAGAGCCGCACCCAGCCTGCAATCTGTGCCGTCACCCAGCAGGTATCACACGCCAGCCGCTCCGCTGGGCACCAGGCGGACGCTGAACCAATGCTGGAGTCCTTATTTCTCAGTCACCAATATATCAAATCCTTTTTAGTCACATCACACACGGAGGACGACGATTGAGAGCTAGATCCCCAATCTCCAATTTCAGGGAATGGGATTAACCCTTCGGAGTCCATCTTTTTAATCCTCAGTGTCAACCCTCCAAACACAGTACTGCCTCCCCATCTCCCGGGTCTCGGATTTCATCACCTGGGCGACAGTCCCCTGCCTTCTTATCGCGCTCGCCACCTCGTCGTCCCCGTCCACCGCAATCCTAAAGGTCACCCCTCCAGCTCTCACCTGATCCGCGTCCCTCCCCGCAGTGCCCACCTCTCCTCTCCCTCCGGCGCTCGCTGACACAGCCATCGAGCCCTTCGGACGTGCCCTCCTTACCTTGGTCTCCCGAAGGGGTCCCATCGCGCTGCCGCCTGCCGGCTCCTCGCGCCGCCGCTGCCGCCGTCCAGGAGGTGGCACCTGCGGGCACCGGGAGCGAGGAGACTACGCTAAGCCGGAGCGCGCCGCGGGCGGCCGCTGCTGCGGGGCCGACGCGCCGCCGCCGCCGCTGGCGCTGGGCTCCGAGGGCGCGCCCCGCCGCCCCGCCCCGGCCGGACACGTGGTGCCACCGCAGCTGCCGTCGCACCTCCCTCTCCCCCGACCTCCCTCACCTGCCGGCCCCCGAGAAGGCTCCTCGGCGCGCCCCGCCCGCCCGACTTGGCCGCGGGCTCTCCTCCCAGATCCCCGCGCCTCTCCAGCTCTGCCGAGCCCGACCCTAAGAGGGGTCGCGGACAGAGGCTCGGAGCATCTTCAGCCCGGAGAAGCCCAACACCCCCTTTTGGGCACCTGGTATGGGGTTCGAAAGGGGTGCACGTGGCAGAGAAGAACCCAGAAGAGCTGTGACATCACGGAGAGCCAACCTGTACCAGGGGAAAGTTTTTGCCTGGCGGCCCCTCCCTGCCCTCCGGGTTTTCTGTCGGCGTCCAGCTTCCCGCACAATTACCTCCCCGGAGAGACGGGGTGGGTCGCCCCCCACCCGGACCCCCGGCAAGCCACTGCTGCAGGCCTGACACAGCATCTGGGTTCCAGGATCTCTGAGGCTGCGCTCCTCCTCGGGGGCTTTGCATCAGAAGGGCCTGGCGTTGGCGGCGCGGCACAGCCGCAGGGAGAGATCGGCTGGCTTGGGAAGCCGGGCTGCCCCCTCTTCAGCTCCGAACCACCGCCGCCCGCCCGCCGGGAGTGAGTGCCCGGCGCGCGGCTCTGGCGACGCCTCACTCGGGCTCAGAAAACCGGTTCAGGGCGGCACTCCTCTCGCTTCTAGCGAAGTGCCTATATGCCTAAAGTTCTTGACCTCTCTGAACTAAAAGTTTATGCTCATTAAATTTGAGGGATAATACTAATAGCCTCGTCAAGTGTAGCTAGAAGGATTAAAAAAAACAGCTGTACCTACTGTTTGAACAGAACTTTCCAAAGGGCAGTGAAGTCTCCTCCAGCTCTTCCATTCAGTATTTGCTGCATCCTCTTACATGATAGAAAAAGCATTTGAGAAAGACAAATATGTTCAAAAAAAAGCTCTAAAACCTGTCCAACTGAGGACTTTGAATAGGGATCATCCATCGTGTGGGTCGTGGGCCTTGATTTATTACACTTCAGTTTGATAATGCAAGTCTGCATATAATAATTTAGAGGCCCTTTATTTCAGAATTGGCGAATATTATAAGTAGCAATGTGGATGGAGAACAGTCTGATTGTTACATCCAGTGTTCTAGGGAGGACGGGAGGACGATGGTCCTTAAAAGTCTGAAGGTCTGAACCTGAACCATCTTGTTTGTCCTCCAAAAAGCATTTTTTCTGAGTCTTCAACTTTCAAGTCTAGGAATGTACAGTGAGTCTAGAAAGAGCTTGAAATCAGAAGATTAGTGAAATCAATTTGCCTCCTCTATATCCATAAAGAAGTTTTATTACATACATCTTCGTGTCTTTTCAATCTACTTAGCTCTCTTAAGCAGTGAAGTTGATAAGTCTTAAGATTTTTATTTTGTCAGGGAGAGGTGATTAATTCATACTTTTAAACAGCTCATAGCTATCTTAGATATGGGTTTCAGGAAAGTGACATTCCAGAACTCCTACAATTATGGGCCCAAATTATGAGCCCAAGGACATACACTGTCAGACAGTATCGAACTGTTAATGTCAAACTGTTAAGGTGTTTCTGAGGTCCCTCTTGAGAATTAAATCTGGGAGCGTAAAAGCAGAAACACCCTCCACTGAGTTGTCCAAGTCAGAACTTCACATTCTTGACTTCTCCTTCCTATGACCCCCAAATAGCAGAAACCACAAATGATCTTCATGCTACCCTAGAAATAATGTCTTGGATCTGATTACTTCTAGCCTCTGTTTGACCGCATTATCTTCACTTAGAGACTAAACCACAAATGTCCTGGATTATTACAATAGTGGTCTAACTAAAGTTGTCTTCCTTCCAACCTTGCCTCTCAATTCCTCTCTTGCCAGTTTTGCAATTTTTCCACAAGGCCTTTCTAGCCATGCTTCTTTATTACAACTCATTAATGATTTCCCAGTTGTCCTCCAAGTAATACTCAAACTCCTGAATGTGGCATAAAGGCCTTTCCTGGTCTGGCTTTGTGTACGTCTCCCATCTCATTTCTCTCCACTGCTCTTCTGAGATCCTCCCTCCCCTCACCAATCCTGCCACCGCCACCCCTCCATCCACTGCCCCTGCCACTCCCCCTCCGCATACAAATGGACACCCCTCAAATTGTAGCACTTGCAGTTCTCAGGAAGTATCATGTTCTCTTTTCCCTCTAGACTACTGCACATAGTTGGTCCCTTTGTCTAGAGCATTTCTTGTACCCCACTACCCATCCTCCTCAACTCCTAAAGATACATTAAGTTTCATTTTAGAAACACCTTCTTCCAGGAAACCTCCCTTGATCTCCCCAAAAGACTCCCCTTACATACTTCCAGGACACCTGTATGCAATGCACCTGGGAAGAGCTGTTATGATTTTGTATCAGAATCCCCTACTTATTTGTCTGTCTTCACCAGGGATGTAGGCAATGCCTAGTACAGGTCCTGACACCATGAGTGAGTGACAGTTGCTCAGTTGTGTCCAACTCTTTGTGACCCCATGGACTCTTGCCTGCCAGGCTCCTCTGTCCATGGAATTCTCCAGGCAAGAACACTGGAGTGGGTTACCATCTCCTTCTCCACCTGACACCGTAGGCACTCATATTTAACAGTCAAATAAATGAATCATGAATGAGTGAATTCTCTAACCCCTTAAGGGGCCCAACAGTGCAAGATAAAGAACATAGATACAACTTCTGTTTAGAAAATGACTCAGATAAAGCTGCCTCCAATATGTCTTTGTATTTGATGATGGGGTGTGTGCCTTAAAAAAATCCAACATGTGTTCAGTGAAAGCCTTTTACTGCAGAAGTGCAGGCCTTGAGAGGCTGTGCTGTAGCCCTGTTGTCACCATAGCAACCCTGCTAAGGGAAAGGCTGGTGATTTAGTGTTCAAACGCCTCTTAGCTCTGTACTTTTGGAACCCAAGCCTGTTTTTATGCTGTTCTAAAAGGCAAGTTTTACAAATGCTAATATCTGTCTTGCCTTTAATTTCACTCAAGTGTTTCTCACGTCATTAAGAGAAGTGTCTTATAACATTAGGATCACACCATCAAAGAGAGATAATCTAATACAGTATAATATAGTCAGCTCTGATCTGCTCAAAAATATCCTCTACTTTAATACTTATTCTCTGGTTTTCAAATTTTGTGGCTTTTCCCTTAGAAATGACTAGAATGCTGATTTTTTTAGAAAATAACTACTTCGAACATTGGAATTCTTTGAGATTATAAATAATACCCCTGCCCAGACCTAGGAAGAACAGGGGAGATAGGGTACGGCAGATTGGGAGACAAGGGATGTGTTTATGTAATTATGTCCCCACATCTAGGGTAAATTAATTGCTGTTTGGCTTATGTGAAATTTGCAATTAAATGATTCATGCCTTTCATGTGCACACAACTTTCTATTTTCAGAGCTCTCTCACATGTATAATCTTATTTGAGCCCCCCCAAAATCCTGTGATGTGCATGTCGTCAATCCCTGAAACCAGATAAGTCATAAAGGACAGGTTTTTCTTGACAGGAAGCCCCCAGACTGCAAACTTCACAGAAAAGACAATACAAATATACAAATGCACAGCCACAGAGAAAAAAAAAAAAATCTGCACCATTCAACCAAGATACCTCCCAGTCCCCCACATTCATTCGCTCACTCTGCCTCTCAGCTCACCTGCGAATGCTGGGGGCTCCCTCAGATTCAGTCAGGGCTGACAAAGCACCAGCTCCTAATCCTATCAGCGGTGTGAGCCAGTGCTGCCGTCTGTCTCAGTGACCCGATGTTGGGTGATCTGCACAGCAACAAGGAGCGGCTGACGTGCTTTATAACACGTCACGAAGAAAAGAAACTGCATTCTGGGGCATCCTGGGATTCTTCTTTTTTTTTTTTTGTGGTGGGGTGGAGACCCATATTTTTCTTAACCAGGGAGAGAGCTGCCTGCTTTCCCATAAGAGCATGTGTGAGTGATTCAACCCTCCTCTTCTCCTATGTGTTGTTGTTACTATATGGTTAAGGGATTTTGATGTTGTGAAACTGTAGTGGGTAGAATTCTGCGAGGTCATTCCCTGAGGAGGGGGTCCAGAGAGTATCTGAAGCAATCGGGGGAGTGGGTACCTGAGGCAAGACTGGCTGGAACATTCACTGGGTTCAGAGTGTGTCGATTATCTCTGCTCTACAAAGGAGTCTTCAGAGAGAGCTCTCAGAGGAAGAACAGGGATGAAGGGAAACTCCAGGTGGGGAGGCAGAAGTTGGGGGTTGGAGTCTCTGAAGGATGGTAAGGATACAGTCTTCTGCTTGCCTGATGGGGCAGCAGACATGAGGTAATCCTCCCCAAAGCTGTCTGTTTGTGGCCTTTTGTTTGTGAGAATCGGGGACGATATTAGCCAAAGACACAGGTATGGTGATTGTATCGAACAAACTGGGGAAACACAGATGGACAAGTATGCTTATTGGGACAGTAGATTAGAATGATGGAGATTAAGATGCCCAGAAAGTATGAGTGTCAAGGATGCCACTCAGATAGGAGAAACTGAGCCTTGAGATGCTTCAAATGATGGGACAAGACAGGGAGATGTGTGAATCTCCAGACATCCAGAAAAGGCAGAGGAAGTTTTCTGTGAGGTCGACATAGGAAGGCCTAAATCCAGAGGCTGAATTCTGGGTCTTTCTTTCCCAGGAGACCAAGGAAAACCAGACAGTGTGAGCAGGACTGGGCCTTTCAAAGCTGCATGAACTCACTGTGATTAGCTAGCTATCTAGAGAGATGAGGAGTGAAGGCTGAGATTCTCCTCAGACCTGGCAGGGGCAGAACAGGTCCCTCAGCTGAAAGGCTCTGACTGACTCATTCAGCATCCACAGCAGTCTAGGCTTAGAAAAAAATGTCATAATCTGGACTCTCAGAAAGCAGGTCTGTGGTTAGATTTGTTACATTAAGATAAAAGAATCTTTTCTCCCTTGTATCATTTATTTCCATGAATTTGCTTTCCCTTCAGTTTTCTACTAAATGTGCTTTTATATTTTTAACAGTAATTCTTCCTTTATTTCTGCTATAAGATTGGAGGGAAAGAGGAGGGTTTCGAGATTGTCTCCTGGAAGGACCAGAGTGGTTTTGCAAAATGGAGCAGAGCGCCCCTAGAGGCCAACTACTATGATGGCAGCTACAGGAGCCCAGGGGAAACCTAGAAGCACCAGCTAGAGGCACTGCTGGTCGGGGGTGGAGGGATTACTTCTGCAGTTGTGGAGCTGAGGACACATTTGATTTCTGCTTTATTTCCACCTCCTAGGCCATTCCTGTGAACCATTTTCCTTTATCACCAGAAATTATGTGATCTAGTGAATAAATTTAGTCTTTGCTATGTAGCTGCCCTGGTGGCTCAGTGGTAAAGAACCCGCCCGCAATGTAGGAGACCTGGGATGGACCCCTGGGTGGGGAAGATCCCCTGGAAAAGGAAATGGAAACCCACCCCAGTATTCTTGCCTGGAGAATTTCATGGACAGAGGAGCCTGGCAAGGTGCAGTCCACGGGGTCGCAAAGAGTCAGACATGACGTAGTGACTAAACAGCAGCGATGTAGTCGCAGCTCTTTTCCAATCCATGCAGAAAAGTCTGGAAGAAGATACACCCAGAATTTGGGAATCTGGTCTATGTTGCTTCACCTGCCCATGTTTCATCTGTCCTCTCTAACTCTTTCATCAGAGAGAAAAGAATGCTTTTAAAAATATAAATTTTAATGTTTATTTTTAAAGGTACTAAAACCACACAGTTAAAATTTTGACAAATAAAACAAAAATATTACTCATCATCTCATTGCCCCAACATCAATTATCCATATTCCTTCTGTTAGCATTTTTGTGTATTTGCTTTCAGGCTTATCTACTATGCATCAAAAATAGCACTGTTAAAATGAGAATATGATTCTAAGTGACATATGGCATTTTAGGCCTTCAACGCCATCATATCTGGCTATTTCTGGATGACTGTGGTAGGCTAATACCGACTGTTCTCTCATAAAATACCTTCTGTTTGCCTTCTGATTGGGCACCAGTCCTCTGAGATAGGATGCTTTCAGCTTGTTGACAAACAGCTGGGGCTGCTGCTGGAAGTTCAGAGCACAGGCCTGGCTTCCCAAGTCCCTGGTGTCAATTACACTAGCCAAAAGTTTCAGGAAGAGCTGGTGGGGGGAGAGTTAGCAAGTCCAGACTGGAGAAATGACTCCAAGTTGGTAGGTTGGTAGAAACACTGTGTCCCTTTCTATTCAAAAGTGTCAGTACTAGCTTGCCATAATGTGATGTTAATTCAAAGGAGAGCAGGAACATGAAATGAGGTTCCCAAAGTCTGAAAAAAGATTTGTGATGGAAAGATGCACTTTAATAAAGGACAAGAATTCTCAAGTCCTAGAGACCAGATTTGAGTCCTCTGCCTCTTTCTCACTGCATGACCTTAGACAAGTTTTTAACCCCTCTGGGACTCAGTAGGTAATAAACCTTTGTCTCATGTTAGTTAAAAAAAGAAGGAAGGAAGGAAGGAAAGAAGGAAGGAAGGAAGGAAAGAAGGACGATCAGGTTGCACCTGTTAGTGTTTCTGGACAAATTAACTTTTCTCATCCTCATTTTCTCACCTATAAGAGGACTTAATAACAATAATTTGTTCGTACTACTGTTGTAAGGGTCAGATAAGAATCCATGCAAAGTCTGTCATTTATGTAGCACATGGTTGGGACTTCATAGATATATTCTCTCCCTCAGGACCAAACCATTCCAACACTACTGGTGCCTCCTGCTTGATTTGCATGCTCATCCTAATGATTTTTATTTGAATGCCATTAAAGGAAAATGATAAATGTCCCCCAGATGACTTATGAGATACAAAGTGAGAAACAACTTTTCATTAGAAAAGAAGATGACAGGACTTTTCTTCCCAAAGGTGGCTGGGAAAGGTTAGAGCAGATGGCATGATAAATCGCCAGATATCTATCATGCATTCATTCATTCATTCACCCATCGATGTTTATTTTATTCCAATTCTGAGTCAGACACTAGTTTAGGCACTGGTTCAAGAGCATTCAAAAATGAACATGTTTCCTGTCCTCAAGTATCTCACAGCCTAGTTAACAGAGATATGGATACAGCCATCAGCTGTTACACTATTATTGTGTTAACACCATGAAAGATGACCGTCCCCAGGGCTTGCCAGCATGTGAATCAGACTGGACTCTGAGACTTCCGGGGGGTGAATTTGGGGGGAATGAATAAGTTCTGTTGCAATTTTGGCTCCTTCAGAATTCCTTCCTCTTGCTCTCTCCTCTCTTCTTTCCACTCCCTTCCCCTCCCTCACTTTGTCCACCTTCTACCTCCACCTTCTTTCCACTTTGAAAGACTTCTGCCGCCCTAATTGTTAATTCAATTATTTAAAAATTCAAGAACACCATGTTATACTGCCACCTATTGGTTCACTGGTAAATTTCTATTTTGATACCTCAAGTTTCTTTGGTTTGCAACAAAGTTGTCTTCATAAAACAAACCTTCATTTCGGTCAAGTTCAGTTGCTCAGTCGTGTCCGACTCTTTGCGACCCCATGAATCGCAGCATGCCAGGCCTCCCTGTCCATCACCAACTCCCAGAGTTCACTCAGACTCACGTCCATTGAGTCGGTGATGCCATCCAGCCATCTCATCCTCTGTCGTCCCCTTCTCTTCCTGCCCCCAATCCCTTCCAGCATGAGGGTCTTTTCCAATGAGTCAACTCTTCGCATGAGGTGGCCAAAATATTGGAGTTTCACCTTTAGCATCAGTCCTTCCAATGAACAGGAAGGACTGATCTCCTTTAGGATGGACTGGTTAGTAGTATTGCCTTTATTGAAACTTAGAGCGCTTTCAGAAAACTTTCATAGTTTAAGGCCACACTCAACTGAATGCCAATAAATAGAATCAATATTCAGTGGGTATAGGATAATACTCACTTTGTGGTTCAAAAGACAGTAGTTCCAAGCTCCTTTCATCTCTATCTGCTGAGTCACTGTAGACAAGCAAGGTAAGTCGTGGGCAGTCATATGGTAAAGTCATGTTCTGACAGTGCCTACCTTGTATATTCCAAGGTGTATTTTTGAAATTAATAGACTTTTTGAGCAGTTTCTTAGTCTACAGCAAAACTAAGCAGAGGTATAGTTGTCATGTACCACTTTACCAAGATCTATTTTTTCTCCATTTTTATTTTTTAAATTATGAAAATATGATGACAGATTTACAGGAGACTTGAAAAATATAAAGTTACATATATTTCCACGATATATTACAATTATTTTTAAGTAGATAAGATTTTTAGTTGGAGTTTCAATATAAGAACTCTCAGAAATTAATAGAATTAATAGACAGAAAAGTAGAAGAACAGAGTAGACCTGAAAAGCACTATGAACCAATTCAACATAATTCAGATTTATACAATTTTCACAAAATAGCAGGATACAAATTCTATTCAAGTTCCCACAGACTATAAACCAGGAGACACTGGAACCAATACACGGACATAAAACAAGGTGCAAAAATTTCATGGCCTAAAGGTATTGAAATCATACAGAGTCTGTTCTCTTATCAATGTGGAGTTATATTTGAAATTAGTATCAAGTAATATTTGAAAATAACCCACATACTTTAAAGTGCAATGTGACGTTTACCAAGAGAGATAAGATCTATTCTTTAACTTTTTATCTTTGGACACCATCCATCCCCTGTCTACCTGATTAATTAAGTATACTTATACCCTACTTCTAAAGAAGGTTCAAGTAAGTCCCTATCAAATGGTTGGACACCTCTTACTCATCCCCTGCCCTTCCCTATACCCCTGACCCATTTGGTTTACTTCTGAAGTCTTCTAAATCTCCATGGCTGAATCAACACCAAGACTTCTGGATCTTTCTTGGATGGTCTTAACAGTACAGCATTCCCTCTTATTCTTTATAGGGTCTATTTGACGTCTTTTTGGTGCTTCAAACCTACCAGTCTACCACTCCATCTCTTGCTGTGCAAATACCCTTCCATCCTGGTTGACTGACAAATTAGAAGCTATTAAGAGAACTCAATCTCCTGCTTCCAGACCTATAAATTCACCTGCCTCCACCCCATTCTTCCCATGTCTGGTTCTGTAGAACGCAAGTAGTCTCTCTTCAGTACAAGGGTAATTCCTTTACCTGGGCTTTTCCACTTCTTAAGCAAAGTTATTCCATCAGTTAGTCCTTCTAACTCTCCAGGTTTCTATTTCCTTATCTACAAAATGGAAT
This sequence comes from Bos javanicus, assembly GCF_032452875.1. Lineage (NCBI taxonomy): Eukaryota > Metazoa > Chordata > Mammalia > Artiodactyla > Bovidae > Bos > Bos javanicus. The sequence continues at coordinate 54,906,275 of NC_083881.1, read as the reverse complement.
AATCACAGTACCTACTGGTGAGCATCAGAGGAGTTACTACACATGAAGAACTTGGAAGACTGCCTAGTATACATTAAGCATTCAGTGAGTGTTAGCTGTTATTACTAGCTATTATACTTGTTTCTTTTTTTGGATAACTTAACCTACTTTTCTATCAGACACTTAACATCAGCATTTAAACATCCTGAAACCTTTCCCAAGGAAACAAATAACTCTCTGAACTTTTGTATCATTCTAGTATTACCCATTGCTTCTCCCCATTCATCATAAAACTTCTTTAAAAAAGTTGATATTCCCAGGTCTCACACTTTTTTGCTTCTTCACCCAACCCACTCATACACTTGTACCCACCATTCTACCAAACAGCTTTTGCCCTAAGTCACAAATCATTTCTGTGTGGCTAATTCTAATGACTGGTTTTTAATCTTCATCTCTCATCAGTCTTTGGCACAATTAAAGACTCCAGCATTTTTGAAACCCACTTGCCTTCCATAACAGAACCCTCCTGTTTTACCTGTTGACCCAGTATCCTTGAAGTCTGTTTCTTAAATATTGGTATTCCTCAGCCTGGCCCTGATCCTCTTATGCTTTTATCCTACTGTTCCCCCGGTAGCAACTTTCTTTCCAGTTGCTTCAATTACTATTTATACACAGATCTTCCATAAATTTAATAAATTTTTATTCCATAGCTATCCCATAAGCCATCTGGAAATCTCAGGGTCCAAAACTCACTGTATTCCAAATGGAATCCATCGGTACTTCCTCTTAAGGTGGAACTTTTTTTCCTGAGTTCCTGAAGTTAATAAATGATATCATTGTGCAGACTCAGGAAGCTGGACGAACTCTCAACTCTTCTCTCACCATCACCTTTACAATGAACTGGAACTTAACTCATATCTACTCTACCTCTTAATTATCCTTAAAATGTGTTCATTTTTCTACCATTTCTGACTGCCTGGATTTCTAATCAAGTGCAGAGATTTGTCCCTTTGGTCCATTTAAAATAGCCAGAATGATGTCTTTCGACAAATCTGATCAGCCCCTACCCTGTATCCCCCAGCCCCAGTTGAAACGCTTCAGTCTCATCACTGCCCTCGAAATGCAGTTCATACACTTACTTATGACTTATACGATCTCTCGTGATCTAATCCTTGCATGCTACCTTTGTCTTTCTCCAGTGCTGTTCCATGTACAATATTTCTCAATCTCTAACCTCCATCGCTCCAACCAGCATCCAGTTCCTATTGCCCTCCAGATGTATTCATTGAAAAATTTGCTTTATTAGAGTCATGGAATTTCATCTCGGGTGTGAAATAGAACAAAGTGATTTTTGGCTTTGAAATACTTTCTGCTGGAACTATACGGGTGGATAGTATTATGGAAAGATAAAGCCATATCAAAGATATGGTGAACACAGAGGCTGTGTTAGCTTTTGTGTTTGTAACATGAATTGAAGGGCAATTCAGAAGAATTTAATGATCAAGTGAAATAGTGACTTCCAAACTGGTAGAACTTGAATACTTCTGCCACAGAAAATACATATATTTTATCTTATTCATTATAAAATAATAAGCTTGGTTAGCTTCATTATTTTAATGAACTCACTTCTCTTGAGTAAGAATTCAAAGAATTGTCTTTGCAAAAGTATTCCCATGATTCTTTCTTACAGATTTTCTCTTGTTTTCCCCTACCACATATTTGACTTTTATTATTAACATTGAAAATAATTCTAGATTAGGATTTATTTTTTAAAAAGACAGTGGCATTTATATTTTAAAATATTCATATGGTTGCATTGCTATATTTTTATTGTTACAATAAACTCAGGAAAATGTAACTTTTTCAAATAAATATAGGATTTTAGCACATCTATTTTGGAACTTAGAAAGATTTTTAATAAATAGTTAATTGGGAAGAGAATATTAGAAAACTCTACATAATAACCCTTTTAAAACACACTTGAGAGCAGCCAGTTTCCTAAGTATATAAAATACTAAGTATAGAAGTGTGAATTTGTTAAAACTAGTATGCATAAGCTGTTTACCATCTCCCATGGTAAACAACTGTTTTTTTGCATATAAATTGCTATTTTTTCCCTGCCTGTGCTAATGTCAGTCTCTCTCTCCACAGAGTTCTAAATTTAGAAGTATTCCTATGGAAAGGACTGTGAAATATTGCAAATGGGGAATAAATATAGGCTTAAGAACATTCTAGTTCTTATTTTTGGCTTTTCTTTATGCAGTAATGTATATCTGAAAAATATTGTTTTAAAATAAGAAAATTATTCATCACTAAATACAATGAAGCCAAAGAAAATAATAATTAGGCAGTTTCTGTAAGTCCATCTAAAAACTGCCCTACAGGGTTTTACTTTTACGGCTGAGAATCCTTTCTGTAAATTCCAGACTTTTTATAAATAAGTGATTTTATTTATTCAATAAATATTCATTGAGCCTTTTTTGGCTGTGTACCAAGAACTTCTGTAAATATTGGGAGAAATTTAAATAGTTTGCCTTGGTAGCAGGTGGGATTTTTTATTTCACTCTGCCCTTGCACACTGTCCTAAGCAGTGTTTAGACTGTTAGATGGCCATGGAGAATAAAGGTAGAATGAAGAACTCCATTCAAATATTAAGCCATACTGCATCCTTTGGAGCAACTTTTAAATAGCAAAATAAAATATGATCATTTTAACACTTATAGGATAATAACATGACCTGTTTAATATTCATATTTCAATTTCTAGCTTTAAGCTATATTTTAAGATAGTGAAAAGTGAAGTCGCTCAGTCATGTCAGACTCTTTTCGACCCCGTGGACTACACAGTCCATGGAATTCTCCAGGCCAGAATACTGGAGTGGGTATCCTTTCCCTTTTCCAGGGGATCTTCCCAAACCAGGGATCAAACCCAGGTCTCCTGCATTGCAGGCAGATTCTTTACCAGCTGAGCCACAAGAGAAGCCCATTTTAAGATAAAGCAAGAATTAAAACACAGAAAAAAAAAAAACCATAACAAAAGAATGCTACCTGTTGATATAGAACATATGCTGTAGTTTTTCTTTAAAATTAAGAAATACAGTCAAGTGAGAATCAACCAAGTCTTTTTTCCCCTTGGTTGAACCCCTTGAATTACTTTTCACAGAGTGTTGCTGTTTATATAAGCATCACAAACTAGTGGACGCACAACAGCCGTGAACGGTGGGAAATGTACTCACTTCACTTTATTTTGCTATAGTGGTTCTATTATGATACTTTACTGCAGAATAATCACTTATCCATCATTTACAAACATAGCCAGAGATCATGGTGATTTACAGAAGTGGTTTGAACAGAAAATCCTGTTTCTTTTTTTATCAGAAGGAATATGGTTCTCCTTCAAAACTGAGGTTTTCTGATGTTCTTTTGCCAAAGGGTAGGTAATGTGTTTGTTCTGGTGAGTTTTAAAAAGAAAAGGTTGACAGCAGGTCTGCCGTTATATACTCCTGGCATTGGGCCTTCCATGGAAATGTGCATTAGATATTCAGGCCCTTTCTCAAGCATTCTATTCCTGTAACCTGACTTCATCTGTTCCTTTCCACTGTTGCCATTGAAACTGGAAATCACTGCAGAATATAAATCATATGATAAATATTGGGGACTATGTCTTTGTAGTTTTTCAGCATCAGTGCCAAACTTTCTTGCCTAGAGAGCTGTGTGAGGCTTTTCAACCTGAAACCTTGGAGCAATCCCGTTCTCTAGCCAACTGGGAAGCATCCGCAGGATTTTACTGCAGCAGCCCTCCAAAGGGATTAATAAACATTTCAGGTTCTTTGAGTGCATATGCTTTTAAGGCATGCTCATTGTTGGGTCTATATTTATATCCAATAATTTTAAACTCTGAGATGCACCTTCTTTACGAATATCCCCAAATGTGATGTACGCAGTTTTAAATAACATTATTATTATAAGTGAAAAGACTTTCCCTAAAATTTTCCATCACAATACTACCCCTCATTTTGTCTGATCCTACTGAAGGATGCTACCTTTGGGTTTCTTTCCGCACTCACCAGTAAGTCAGAGTGGAAGACAATGTCATTTGGAGAGTAGGTCTAACATCTCAATGATGAGTAGAGGTGCAGGACATATTTAAGGCTAATTAACACCTTCAGGCGGAGAAGGCAATGGCACCCCACTGCAGTACACTTGCCTGGAAAATCCCATGGACAGAGGAGCCTGGTAGGCTGCAGTCCATGGGGTCGCTAAGAGTCGGACACGACTAAGCGACTTCACTTTCACTTTTCACTTTCATGCATTGGAGAAGGAAATGGCAACCCACTCCATGTTCTTGCCTGGAGAATCCCAGGGACAGGGGAGCCTGGTGGGCTGCCATTTATGGGGTCGCACAGAGTCGGACACGACTGAAGTGACTTAGCAGCAGCAGCAACACCTTCAGGTGGGCTTCCCAGGTGGCTCAGTGGTAAAGAACCCACCTGCCAATGTAGGAGATGTGTTTTTGATTCCTGGGTTGAGAAGATCCCCTGGAGAAGGAAATGGCAAGCTGCTCCAGTATTTGCCTGGGAAATCCCATGGACAGAGGAGCCTGGCGGGCTACAGTCCATGGGGTTGCAAAAGAATGGGACACAACTCAGTGACTAAACAACTACATCTTCAGGTCTCTCTGGATTCTCACTTATAGGCCTGAACCTGTGATTTTCTCACTGACCATGCTTTTAAACAGAGGCTCTCACACATGTAATCTATGAAGGAGGGCCATGTCTGCCCTATGCTCCAACCAGTGCATTCCATCTGCTTTCTTAAGTGTTATTAAGCGGTCTTCCACAAAATCTGCTGAAGTTTTTAATTCACAAAGACAAAGGGGGTTGTTTGATATGTTATAAAGAGAGGTAAGTGTGGCAAAAATGTCAAAAAAGCCAGGATTTTAAATGTGTTCGAAGCTGCTGGCTCTCTCAATGGTGACTAAGATGGGGGTATTGAAACTCAGAGGGGTATTTCCTGCTTGAGCAGGTCAGGAACTTCTCTCTTCATTTGGAGATTAGCACTAATACTATTACCCATTAAACCAATATGCTTGTTATTTACATCCACTCCAAGCTCATAGACATTGTTAAGAATTGCATTTTCTTTGAACCTTGTATTCACCTGCTTGGCCTCTTTAAACTCAACAACTTAACATTTGACAAAGGAGTCTTACCCACATAGAATGTATACGTCATTTTGTGGTCACCAAGCACTTGCGTTTTCAGGTCCATTTGTAAGGATGGAAAAGTACTGGGTTTACCAAACAGTGATCACTAGATCATGTTTGCCAACTTTCCCAATGATGTGGGTGAGCCTTATGTTTATTTACTTTCAGCAAGACAGTATTGCTCAAGTCTACTCCACAGTGGACTTCCGTTTGGGCAATGAGAGAAAATTAGCCAAGGGAATTTCCAGTTTGCCATTGTGTAGGCAACAACAAACAGCTTGACAATCAGCCGCTTCTTGCTTGCCCCAGCACCTATAAGACTTCTAGTAATGACTGCAGTTTGAGGTTCTCCAGGGTAACAGGGGTAGAGGCTTTCAAATCAGATACCTCTTTGGTGCCTTTCACTGCCTACACGTTTATTTACATTGTCCTTTTTCAACGAGGAGCCCACACGGTCAATAAAAGCAGCACTGTATTTCACAATGGCCCAGTTTGAATTTGCTCTTTTGTACACAGAGAACAATAAGTTTTACCAATCACAACCCCACTGCCAGATTCATAAGAGCTCTTCACCTCTGCCTGCATAAATATTTACAAATATCTATGATTCGTAAGATCCCCTAGAGGAGGGAATTGCAGCCCACTCCAATACTCTTGCCTAGGGAATCCCATGGACAGAGGAGCCTGGTCAGCTAGTCCATGGGGTCGCAATGTAGGCTAAAGCCAACAGTCTCCTACGTGGTCTTCCTTATGCAGCCTCTCCTCCACTCTAATATATATTTGAGTCTACATATGAATTTAATCTATATAGGACTCTAGAACAGGATTTATTAGCATAGGATTCGTCCTGGAGAGCCCCTCCTCAAAAATCTTCTTGGGCCCTTTGGTCTCTCATGCCCTTGGCTTCGTTGTTGTCGTTTGGTCACTAAGTCATGTCAGATTCTTTTGCGACCCTGCCAGGCTCCTCCTCTTTTCCAGGCAAGAATACTGAAGTGAGTTGCCATTTCCTTCTCCAGGGGATCTTTCCAACCCAGGGATAGAACTTGCATCTCCTGCACTGGCAGGCAGAAAGTGGACTTTACTTCCTGCCTGCAAAAATTTGCAAGCAAATTTTTTTGTTACTTTGCAAAATTTCTTTGTATCCCGCCTGCTTTCAGATCCCCCTTTCTGAAGTATATACGTCACAGAATTTAGCAGCCATTCTCCATTTGTTTTCTATTTATCTGTTTGTATTTTCCTCTCAATCCTAAAAGCAAAGAAATATGTATTTTACTTTCTTTTTACCCTTCCAACGCACTGGCGCCAAACATAGTAAACAGATTATAACTACACATTTATTGATAAAAATTGATTAAGACATCTGCCATACAGAAAAGTCATGTATGACATTTATCAGGGGTTATTAAGGAGAATATGGATCCTGAGATATTCTTGATTTTTTTAGGGGAAACCAAGCAGATAGCTACCACCTTCTTCAACATGATGCATAAGGCCACTGTCAGGGAGTCCACAAACAAATGAATTAAGCCAGGCACCAGAAATATAAACAGGCATAAAACAAAGTCCCTTCTCAGTCTCCCTCACGCATATTCTACCTGGAGGTGGGAAGGTCAAGCTCATAAATATATATGAATAAAACAAGGACATTAAGGCAGAGATAGGAACAATAAAGGACAGAATAGGATAGAAAAGTCTCTGGATCACACCTAATGTGACATTTATTAGGTATCCCGTTTAACTCTTATGACTGGCTTAAAATATTCTAATTTTGATTAGTCAATGTGTATGTATATAATTGTAATGAATCAATTAGGCTTTTAAACTTGGTCACTGAGGGCATATTTTTGAAAAAATGAGTCACAGTTAACATAAGGCAAACCAACATCTGATGGAGGTCATCTGATGGAGGTGCTTTTTACATCACAATTAAAATATTTCTGTATTGTAGTAGTGTAATGTTAATTGCTCAATCCTATCTGACTCTTTGTGACCCCATAGACTGTAGCCCTGTAGCTTGCCAGGCTCCTCTGTCCATGGGATTCTCCAGGCAAGAATACTAGAGTGGGTTGCCATTCCCTTCTTCTGAGGATCTTCCTGACCCAGGGATCGAATCAGGGACTCTTGCATTGCAGACAGATTCTTTACCATCTGAAGTACAGGGAAGTCTGATGAAGTCTGGTGATACTTTATTATTCATCTTTGTCTTTCCTTCACCATAGTTTGTTTTTTTTTTACTTAAAATTCTCTTTTTTGCTCCCATTTTCTAGTCTTTGATTTGACTCCCAGCTCATACTCTCAAGATTCTATCCCTTTTGTCCTCAAATAAATACTGCATGTATTTATTGGCTTTGTTTCATGTGGCTGATGCTTTTCCACACTGAACAGGTTAGACTGTCCTGCACCACTACTTAACAGTTTAAATTTGAAAGTATTGCGCAAATATTGTGCAAAGTAAGTATTAAGTTTGATCACTTAATATATTAAGCTAAATCAACAATTACTGAAGTAATTCAGTAATTTTGCAAAGGGCTAACCAAGATCATTTCTGACTTCAATGAATCACATAGAGTATATGTTCAGTTCAGTTCAGTTCAGTCGCTCAGTCGTATCTGACTCTTTGTGACCCCATGAATCGCAGCACACCAGGCCTCCCTGTCCATCACCAACTCCCAGAGTTCACTCAGACTCACGTCTATCGAGTCAGTGATGTCATCCAACCATCTCATCCTCTGACGTCCCCTTCTCCTCCTGCCCCCAATCCCTCCCAGCATCAGAGTCTTTTCCAATGAGTCAACTCTTCACATGAGGTGGCCAAAGTACTGGAGTTTTAGCTTTAGCATCATTCCTTCCAAAGAAATCCCAGGGCTGATCTCCTTCAGAATGGACTGTTTGGACCTCCCTGCAGTCCAGGGGACTCTCAAGAGTCTTCTCCAACACCACAGTTCAAAGCATCAAATCTTCGGCGCTCAGCCTTCTTCACAGTCCAACTCTCACATCCACACGTGACCACAGGAAAAACCATAGCCTTGACTAGACGAACCTTTGTTGGCAAAGTAATGTCTCTGCTTTTGAATACGCTATCTAGGTTGGTCATAACTTTCCTTCCAAGGATATGTTAGGAAACAACATATAAAAATTTGAAAATTTAAAGGCACACAATATATGTAATGGCTGGAATCAAGAGAGGAAAAAAAAGCCACAATGGAATATGTGCTGATTAGTGGTATATAAAATAGATTAATAGATTAATTAATAAAAATAGATTAATTTACTTCTCAAAATGTGTTGCTAGTAACTCAATCCTATAAAATTCTTGGTGAAAAAAATATAGTCCATCGTCAACAAGGATTAGGAAATGCTATATACCAAGTGGCTCTTTAAAAATTCTCAATACATATTAAGCCAGTAAGGGCCCTGAGAAACCCTGCAGTAAAAGACACCAATTGACTTCATTTAAGTCAGCGTTTCCCTAACTCATTTAACCATGGAACGTTTTTTCTTAGAAAATGTAACTCTGGCAGTTCCACTGTTAGAAGAAGCATACTTCGAGGAAAGTGGTTACAGATTAGATGCTGAAGAGTTCAGAAATGGAGGAGGCCACTTGCATTTGGGGAAAACCACCTATGAAGAAGGAGTGTTTTTGAGTTAGATATTGAAGAATGAGGTAAAGATGAGGCAGGGGAGGCATCTCAGACAAAGGGAACCTTGTGAGCTGAAAAACAGAGAGAGCACTAGGTGTAGGAAGGAAGGTTGGGAAGAGCCTGTCTGGTGAAAGCAGAAGGTTCCTGTAGGCTGCAAATGGACGTTAACACTAGAAAAATGGTACTGCAGAGTAGAATGATTAGCAATCCATGTATCCTTATGCATTTCTCTCTCATATAGTCATAATTTCTTATGTGCTCATTTAATCATGAAGTGTTAGTTGCTCAGTTATATCCGACTCTTTGTGACCTCCTGGACTATAGCCCACCAGGCTCCTCTTTTCATGGAATTCTCCAGGCAAGAACACTGGAGTCAGTTACCATTTCCTTCTCCAGGGGATCTTCCCTGACCCAGGGATCACACCCAGGTCTCCCACACTGCAGGCATATTCTTTATAGTCTGAGCCACCAGGGAAGCACAAGTGATTACTCAATTAAAACCTGAATGGTCTAGGCCAGCAGTGTTCAATAAAAATAATCAGTATCATAAATGTACTTTTATATACAGTATTATCAATGTACTTTTAAATCTTCTAGCAGCAACATTTAAAAAATAGATTAATTTAACTTTAAAATATATTTTATTCAACTCAGCATATCCGAAATATTGTCACATCAACATGTCAGGAATTCCCTGGAATCCAGTGGTTTACCACTCTGAGCTTTCACTGCTGAGGGCCCAGGTTTAATCTCTGGTCAGAGAACTAAGAGCAAGCCGTGTGACATGGACAACCCCCCCCAAAAAACATGGCATCCATATAAAAATTGTTAATGAAAATTTTCTCTTTTGGACAAGTCTTCAAATTCCAGTTTGTGCTTTACAATTACAACAGATCTTAATTCAGCCCAGCCACACTTCAAGGGCTCCATCATAACCACATGGTTAATACTACCATATTAGACAGGATAGGTCTCTACATCAGCATAAATTAGCTGGATAAAGCAGTCAATCTGGACAGTTTCCTAGTAAATGTAATTACAATTGAAAGTTTCAAGTCTTGAAGATTCAATTGGGAAGACAGATTTGCTTTACCAGTTTTTGAAATTTATGTTTTATTTTTTGGTTGGATTGGAAACAGGCAAATCAAGTGCAATTATAGTTTAAACGTGAGAACTTCCATTTTTCCTCCAAATCAGCTCAATAATGTAGATAAATTACCTTCTTCCTCTCCTATGGCTCTCCTTTAGCTACTAATAAGAGAAGTCAGTGGATTTGTGACAGTTACACTCGAAGTCTCTCCTACATATGCCAGCTGATTTGTAGCCACATACAAGCTCTAGGAAACTATTTTTGAGATTTTTAAAAATTTAAATGATCCCTCCTGCTGGTGCAGCTTCTTCACACTTCATCACATTTCTAAATAAGTGATCGTGTAACTGAAGACTTCATGTCCCCAAGGCATTATACCAATACTTCCAAATGCTCCTACTTAAAACACAAAGCAGCTTTATTCACACTTCCCATTTTTGATTGCATTAAAGCCATTTGGGGGGAAGAAAAGCTAGACACCTGCTCCCCTGTTTTTGTTTTCTGCTAATTGTCTTTACTGAGAGCTTGTACGTTTCCAAAGCACATTAATACCCATCATAAACTGAGTGAAAATGGCACAATCTTTAAATGGAAACGTTGGAAAATCTGCTGCTTTAAAAATGGAAGATGAACGCCAAGCCAACTGCTGTGCTTCTCAGTGGAGCGCTCTTCTCGACGCTACCAGGGTGGACTTGGGATAGAAATGGAAAACATCCAGCGACGCACCAAGAGTCTGAAAGTCCAGGGCTTTATTCCAGGGTTTCTGAACAGCAGCGCCATTGACATATTTGGCCTGATAATTCTTTGCTGTGTGGGCCTGTCCTTTCATTGTATGACACTTAGCAGCATCTCCATCCTCTACTCACTAGATTGTAGTAGCATCACCCCCACAACTGTTCTCATCCATGTTTTGACAAATCAAAAATGTCTCCAGACATTCCCAAATGCCCCCTGGAGCACAAAATTGTCCCTGATTGAGAACCATTGCTCTATTCAAAGTCTGAACATTATATGTTTACAAATAAAGAATGAACTCTAGGTTGGGGTACAAATACATTACTATTACTATCTACATTTTTATGAACTTGTAACCTTTGGAAAATAGATTCTCCTCCTCTCTGGTCAGCTGTGTCCAACTCTTTGCGACTCCAAAGAGTGGACTTTGGGGACTGGAGCCCACCAGGCTCCTCTGTCCATGAGATCTTTCAGGCAAGAATACTGGAGTGGATTGCCATTTTCCTCCCCCAGGGGATCTTCCCAATCCAAGGATCGAACCCGTGTCTCTTATATCTGCTGCATTGCAGGCGGATTCTTTATTGCTGAGCCAAATAGATTAGAATCACATAATAATCTCTTGTGTTCCATCTCTTCAATCTCAATGATCTTGTTTTAACTTACTGTCTATGCATCCGGTCCCACCACTTCATGGGAAATAGATGGGGAAACAGTGGAAACAGTGTCAGACTTTATTTTTCTGGGCTCCAAAATCACTGCAGATGGTGACTGCAGCCATGAAATTAAAAGACGCTTACTCCTTGGAAGGAAAGTTATGACCAACCTAGATAGCATATTCAAAAGCAGAGACATTACTTTGCCAACAAAGGTTCGTCTAGTCAAGGCTATGGTTTTTCCTGTGGTCATGTATGGATGTGAGAGTTGGACTGTGAAGAAGGCTGCACGCCGAAAAATTGATGCTTTTGAACTGTGGTGTTGGAGAAGACTCTTGAGAGTCCCTTGGACTGCAAGGAGATCCAACCAGTCCATTGTGAAGGAGATCAGCCCTGGGATTTCTTTGGAAGGAATGATGCTAAAGCTGAAACTCCAGTACTTTGGCCACCTGATGTGAAGAGTTGACTCATTGGAAAAGACTCTGATGCTGGGAGGGATTGGGGGCAGGAGGAGAAGGGGATGACAGAGGATGAGATGGCTGGATGGCATCACTGACTGGATGGACGTGAGGCTGGGTGAACTCTGGGAGTTGGTGATGGACAGGGAGGCCTGGCGTGCTGCGATTCATGGGGTCGCAAACAGTTGGACATGACTGAGCGACTGATCTAATCTGATCTGATCTGATAAAATTTTTTTGGGGGGGCTATACCAGAGGATCTTAGTTCCCTCTCCAGGGATCGAACCCAGGCTCCCAGCAGTGGAAGAGCAGAGTCCTAACCACTGGACCACCAGGGAATTTCCGGCTTACTCTCTAAGTTACGCATCCCAGCTCATTTTTACCCAGAATTCATATGCTATAATGATAATGTTGACTTTCATAAACAATCCTTGCATAAAACAGAATGAAAAGATGTAGCAGCTTGAAACTCTTTAGATATATTTCAAGTGTGCTTATTTAAATTGTTTTTACAATGGCCCATAGGAGGAAATGGCAACTCACTCCAGTATTATGGACTGGAGAATCCCATGGAGAGAGGAGCCTAGTGGGCTACAGTCCCTGCGACTGCAAAGAGTCAGACCGACTGAGCAACTGAGCAGGCATGCGTAATGACCTGCACTCCCTAAATAAAGAAGAAAGTCACTAAAACTTCACTACCATAAATTGGTATCTTTTGGTAGTATCACAAAGAAGATGCATCAATTTGTGTTTTACATAGAATATGAAATATTTCCAACCACTTAAAACACTATGTAGGCTTCCCTGGTGGCTCAGACCATAAAGAATCTGCCTGCAATGCAGGAGACCCAGGTTCTATCTCTAGGTCAGGAAGATCCCTTGGGGAAGGAAACGGCAACCCACTCCAGTATTCTTGTCTAGGAAATCCCATGGACAGAGAAGCCTGGCAGGCTACAGCTCATGGGGTCCGAAAGAATCGGACACAACTAAGCGACTAACAGTGTCGGTTTCAAACACTATGCATGGATAAAACACTTCAAAGCAAGATTTACATTTCTTTCTCCTTTAGTTCAGGAATAAAGCAATTTATACTTAGTAGAGCCTATTCCCTGCCATATGTAAAATCTGGGTATTTAAGAACAGTGAAAGCTTATTCCATGTTTTTAGAACAGGTTGTTGTATTATTTAGTCACTAAGTCATGTCCAATTCTTTGTGACCCCATGGGCTGTAGCTGCCCAGGTTTCTCTGTCTACAGGATTTTCCTGGCAAGAATACTTGCCAAGAATGGGGTATCATTTCCTTCTCCACGGGATCCTCCCCACTCAGGGATCAAACCTGAGTCTCCGGCCTGGCCGGTGGCTTCTTTACCACTGAGTCGCCTGGGAAACTATAGAACAGGTAGATAGATGTAATATGAGGACAAGTGAAAGTGAAGTTGCTCAGTCATGTCCGTCTCTTTGTGACCCCAAGAACAGTAGCCTACCAGGCTCCACCGTCCGTGGGATTTTCCAGACAAGAATACTGGAGTGGGCTGCCAATATGAGGACAAGATCATGGTAATTTCACAGAGACAGCACCTGGAACAATGTATACAAACTATTTGTTCTCTACTACCCTCTGGAGGTTTGTTTAAAAAAAGGTAACAGTTTAAAAAAAAAAAAACAAAAAACAGCCTTAAGGAATCCTTATTCTTATCCCCTGATGATATCAATAGCTAACATCTATGGTACACACTACAGTACACTTATTAAAAATTCTCTCATTTAACCCTAAACAGATGCTTCAAGTGGGTATTATAATTCATACTTGAAAATTAAGAAAACTGAAGCTCAAAGTGCTAAAGTTATCTTGTCCAAATTGACGTGTCTGGTAGAAACGGCACTCCAGTTCATATCTTTTTTATGCCAAGGCTCAAGTTCATTGCTTGTGTTAATGCTTCCCAGGCAACCCTTAAGTGAGAGTTTGTCTGACACCATGAGCTCTGTAATCCTAGGAGGCTAATGGACTTTTTGGCAAAAGAACCCTGTCTTGTCACATTCTCATTTAAATCAATCAAATTCAGCTATTCAATTTGAGAAAGAGGGAGAGAAAGTTTTAATAGTGTAGGCATTTTCCAGCTTAGGCCTGGGGGTTAAAGTGAAACGGGAGATGTGAATTTGCTATTCTTTAGTTCTCACAACTCACCGAATCACATGTGTTTCTAGGGTCTGAAGACACAAATATTTTTATACAAAGGTTCTAAGTATAAACCAAGAAGTTCATCTGCTATTTAACTAATTATAAAAAACACAACCTGTTTTGATGTTAGAAGGAAACTGGCTAAATGGTGAACCTACAGCCATTTTAAAGAATTTGCAAAGATAATCTGAACTTTATTATTATTGTTGTTTACTCTGCATCAGTTCAGTTCAGTTGCTTAGTCATGTCTGACTCTTTGCAACCCCACGGACTGCAGCACACCAGGCTTCCCTGTCTATCACCAACTCCCAGAGTTTACTCAAACTCATGTCCATTGAGTTGGTGATGCCATCCAACCATCTCATCCTCTGCTGTCCCCTTCTTCTGCCTTCAATTATTCCCAGCATCAGGGTCTTTTCAAATGAGTCAGTTCTTCGCATCAGGTGGCCAAAGTACTGGAGCTTCAGCTTCGGCATCAGTCCTTCCAATGAATATTCAGGACTGATTTCCTTTAAGATGGACTGGTTGGATCTCTTTGCAGTCCAAGGGAGTCTCAAGAGTCTTCTCCAAAACCAAAGTTCAAAAACATCAATTCCTCGGCGCTCAGCCTTCTTCACAGTCCAACTCTCACATCCATACGTGATTACTGGAAAAACCATAGCCTTGACTAGATGGACCTTTGATTTCAAAGTAATGTCTCTGCTTTTTAATATGCTGTCTAGGTTGTCCATAACTTTTCTTCCAACAAGCAAGCGTCTTTTAATCTGCAGTCACCATCTGCAGTGATTTTAGAGCCCCCCAAAATAAAGTTTCTCACTGTTTCCACTGTTTCCCCATCTATTTCCCATGAAGTGATGGAACCAGATACCATGATCTTAATTTCTGAATGTGAAGTTTTAAGCCAACTTTTTCACTCTCCTCTTTCACTTTCATCAAAAGGCTCTTTAGTTCTTCTTCACTCTCTGCCATAAGGGTGGTGTCATCTGCATATCTGAGGTTATCGATATTTCTCCCGCCAATCTTGATTCCAGCTTGTGCTTCTTCCAGCCCAGCATTTCTCATGATGTACTCTGCATATAAGTTAAATAAGCAGGGTGACAATATACAGCCTTGATGTACTCCTTTCCCTATTTGGAACCAGTCTGTTGTTCCATGTCCAGTTCTAACTGTTGCTTCCTGACCTGTATACAGATTTCTCAAGAGGCAGGTCAGGTGGTCTGACCATCTCTTCAAGAATTTTCCAGTTTGTTGTGGTCCACACAGTCAAAGGCTTTGGCATAGTCAATAAAGCAGAAGTAGATGTTTTTCTGGAACTCTCTTGCTTTTTCGATGATCCAGTGGATGTTGGCAATTAGATCTCTGGTTCCTCTGCCTTTTCTAAAACTAGCTTGAACATCAGGAAGTTCACGGTTCACGTACTGTTGAAGCCTGGCTTGGAGAATTTTGAGTATTACTTTACTAGCTTGTGAGATGAGTGCAATTGTGCGGTAGTTTGAGCATTGTCTGGCATTGCCTTTCTTTGGTATTAGAATGAAAACCGACCTTTTACAGTCCTGTGGCCACTGCTGAGTTTTTCAAATTTGCTGGCATATTGAGTGCATCACTTTCACAGCATCATCTTTCAGGATTTGAAATAGCTCAACTGGAATTCCATGACTTCCACTAGCTTTGTTTGTAGTGATGCTTCCTAAGGCCCACTTGACTTCACATTCCGGATGCCTGGCTCTGGGTGCATACTATTACTCCACACAAAGCATTACTCTGCATACTTTCTTGAAAACCTCAACCCAGTATACAGTGTGATTCTACCACCTCTGTATGTGTGTATATGTGCTAGGAGAATAGGGGCTAAGAGGTGGTTTTGAGGGCAATGTCACTCCACAATTTTCCAACAAGAAAAATGAAGCCAAAATTATAGACTTCATGGAATTATTTAAAATGGCAAGAATATCCTGCTCTTTCAGACCACTGCTGGCAAAGATGAATATGTTTTAGAGATTCTCAAGATGTATGCAGTTCATTGCCCAGCTCAGACTGGGCTAGGGCAACACTGAATGGTAAATGTTTTATTTCCAAATTGGACAGTCCTTTGAAAAAGTTGGAGAAGGCAATGGCACCCCACTCCAGTACTCTTGCCTGGAAAATCCCATGGATGGAGGTGCCTGGTGGGCTGCAGTCCATGGGGTCGCTAAGAGTTGGATACGACTGAGCGACTTCACTTTCACTTTTCACTTTCATGCATTGGAGAAGGAAGTGGCAACCCACTCCAGTGTTCTTGCCTGGAGAATCCCAGGGATGGCGGAGCCTGGTGGGCTGCCATCTATGGGGTCGAATAGAGTCGGACTTGACTGAAGCGACTTAGCAGCAGCAGTTGAAAAAGTTACAATGAAAAGGACTGTGCTGATAACTCAAGCTCAGTAACTTCTAACTAGAAATCCTCCTTAATTTTTATTATGTGCATTTTGTGAACATAGGAAATGTGTGCATTTAATTCAGTTACGTTAAATTTTAGGTATGAATGGACAAATATTTGAGTGCCTAGGAAAGGGGAGACATTGTAAACAGAGCAAAAGTTTTATGAGGTAGTGGAAATGCAGGCTTATTTCCCTGACTTACTTAATTACTCTATGAAGCAACTGATCTATGAGACTGAATATATTTATTGGTCCTGGCATAAACACTTATAAAATCTGATTAAGTAGATTACACTCATGCAGCAGTATTCTATAAAACATACCAATGTGTTGAATTTTTAAGTGGAAAACACTGTCATTTCTGATTTAATACAATATGATGTTTTATTCAAACACCATATATTTTGATTTCTGGAGTCAAAGTTAGAGATTCTACCAGCAGAAAGCTTCTTTGGGTTGGTTCCTTTTCCTGGTTCTGTTCCCCAACCTGTCCAAGAAAATAAAAGGCAGCCAGAGGCTATTACTGATTCAAGAGAAGGGTACAGCCATTGATTTTACAGTTTCTATATAAAGAACATTTATTTATTAGTCTAAATAAGTGCATATGCCTTGATTACCACTGTCTTTGTATAAGTACTGTAGAATGAGTCTGGATCCTAACTACAGGTTTAAAATATGGGAAATCCATACACGCTTATGCAAAGACTTTAATTAATCCTTTAATAGATGATGAATATTCATTAAAAGTATACCTATTTTCAATATAAACATAAAGGATTAGGTCAAATGAAAGAAAAATTAGTAACAGTAACAGAATTATGAACAGAACCTTAATAAATAAAATTCTGCATCATAGAAACATGATGTAGAAGTAACGTCTGTTATTGGCTACTACCAACATCTATATGTATACACCAATAATAATTATAATAATTATTGAACTGAATATTAAAAAGGTAAGATTCTATTTTAAAGAAATTCAAAAAGTCAGACTTTTCACATTTACAAAGTGAAAATTCCAGAAAAAGATAACTATAATAATATCAGCATATAAATTTTAGTTTTACAAATCATTTTCATGTTTATTAGCTTATTTAATTTCTAAACACCTCTTGAACCTTAGTATGATTTTTTTTCCTATAGTACTATTTTTACTGAGGCTATTGTGAAATTATTTTTGGTTATGTAAGTACTATTGAGTGAACATAAAAACTGTGATTCACTTCTATCATTGGTGTTTAAGTAGGCCACCTCTAAATGAAATTTTAAATTAAAGAACATTTGCCCTATCTCTGCCAGGATATCAGTTTTTAGCAAACACCTTGTTTCCTTCTTTTCTTCCTTTGTCTCCCTCCCTCCTTTCCTTTCATATATAATATCATTTTAGGTATCATGCAATTATTTTATTTCTATTTTTCTCTAAAAAGAGTGAGTGAGAGAGAATTTCTTTACTTTATGTAGGTATCAAAGGGAATCTTAATATAGAATTTCTCCTTTTTATGCTCTAAGGGATAAATGAATCTATAGGTTCCTTTTAAAGAACTGATTGAGGTAACACCTCCCAAATTATAAATCTTCTGAATGAAGCTACTAGCTTTTTGCAATTTATAGCATAGTAAGT
This sequence comes from Bos javanicus, assembly GCF_032452875.1. NCBI lineage: Eukaryota > Metazoa > Chordata > Mammalia > Artiodactyla > Bovidae > Bos > Bos javanicus. The sequence goes on along the minus strand of NC_083881.1, from coordinate 54,888,300 downwards.
ATGAAAATACTGACTTCGAATGTAATGTTGGTTTTTCCCTTCACAATTATTTCTTTCGATATAGTGAACTCAACTTTATAGGCAGAAAACCATTCTTTATTGTAAAGTCATGTTAAGTTCAAAACAAATTTTATTTCAAATTTCTCAGGTTTTCTTTTTATCAGGGGTGTGGCAGAGTTTTATTTTATTTTTTTTATAAAAGAGAGGAAAGCTATGTGAGTGCATATTTCATAAGCTTCTTATTCATTATTCATACCATTAGAGATAGAAGGAATATATTCACACAGAGCATTTTCTTAGATGTGTCCTCTGAGAAGTACACTCAGCCTAAACCTCAAAGAATCTCCTTTCCTGGGGGCTGGAGGGAAGCTCAGTGGCGATGGCAGATGGCCTTCCTCAGACATATTCTCACAGCAATGCTCCAGTGGGTAAGTTCCAGTGGAATTTACTTTTTGGCCACATGAATTAGGCCAATTGCACTTTACCCTAAAACAACTGAAGAGTAATTACAATGCTTGAAAAGTTTCCAACTAGTTTTACACATTTCAGAAATATTATTTTCTGAAACATGAAAATAAAACCTTCTCTAATTCAATTTAGGGAGAGTTCATGTCACATTTATTTACTTATATAAATTAGTTTATGCTTCTTGCATGAAGAGGCTGATGTAGGCTTATGAGTTAACATGCATTCAGGATGCTGTGGGGACTTTATTAATATTTAATTTTTTAAATGAGCATAGTATGTTCCTCCCCTACTTGAATTATTAATAAAAAGGAGCCATTAGTGTAAACCTTTTTGAAAAACTCATTGATGAAGTCAAAATAAACTAATAAATTAAGTGTTAAAATGTACTATGTAATTTAAGAATAGGAATGAAAACATTTTTTTAATATCAGATTGTACTTTTCCCCTGCACCATCTATTTAATATCAGTCTTGAATGAAATATTAAAAATAAAACAAAGAAACAAAAATGAATTTTAGAAGTAACCTCTTCCTGTACCCACTTCTGTGTATGTCTGAGATAGATTCATAGTCAGTTATCTCAGGACAACAGTTACTGACATTAACAAATTAAGTTTTCCTGTAGTTGGCTATGATTATGAGAATGGATATCAAGAATGTCTGTCAGTTCAAGGTTGCTGTACATTTAATAAACTGTAGTTGAGCAACTTAGATTTTGGATTCTCTGTCTCAACAGCAGCTAACTCCAATTTCACAATAATAATGTAATGTAATATTAGTCGCTCAGTCATGTCTGACTCTTTGCAACCCCATGGACTGTATGTAGCCTGCCAGGCTCCTCTGTCCATGGAATTCTCCAGGCAAGAATACTGGAGTGGGTGGCCATTTCCTTCTCCACCAATTTCACAATACAGTCAGGTTTTTGATATACAAATTTGAGAATGCAACTGAAATAGAAAAAGCAATTTTTGTATTAAGATTTACAGCTTGATGTCCAGAAATCATATGATTAAAAATGACAAATATTTCCTTAATAAATTGAGCTGTATAGAAGGTGCCCAAGATAGAATGAGATTTTTTGTGTAATTAAGAGCATGTCAGGTTGGCACTGAGTGGATTGCTTTGGCAGCAGGCCGTTGTTATCAACATTTAAATTGACTGAGATCTCAGAGCATACGTTGTAGGAAAATCTCTCTCTCTCTGTTCCCCTCTCTATTAAGGAAGATAAAGGAAAACAGAGCTAAAATGTGTATTTGATTGGATACAGGCAAGTGGTGTACACATGACTTAAGATTTGAGTGGGAAGCCCTTTAAAGAACTTGTGTCAATAAATGACAAGGGTTATTTACAAAACCAAAAGAATTCATGACATTTAAAAAGAAAAAGAGAAAACAATATACACAAATTAATCCCCAGAACCTTTTCAACAACAAAAAAAAATGAGAGCACTCACACAATTGCAGATTGTAAAACAAACAGCAGCATGTGTGCCATTATACCAAAATAAGGTGAATTTTAATCACTTCCTTTTCCTTCTTTTAATAACATTTGGGCAAATTAATAAACCTTGCATTTTCTGCATGACTTCTTAGCTACTCTGAATTCTTTTGTTTATTATAAAATAAAGAAATACACATCCTATTCCAGGCAAAGCTTTGAATTAACCCACTTAAAAAAAAAAAAAAAACCACAGAGGAATTAACCTACTATAGGGGACATAATAGTTTTTCCATAGTTATTGCCTAAAGGTTAATCTGGATATTTTAGTGTTAATATTAATAATCTGAAGAAGGAAGGGGAAAACTAATTTAGATTAAGCATTCACTGTGTGTCAGGCAACTTACTAGACATTTTAACATGCACTACCTCTTGAACTCTTTCAGTTGCCCTCTAGAGATTTGCTCTAGATACGGAAACTGGCTTGGGTGTTTCCAAACTACAGACTGAAATGGGTCTCAGGGATAAAAGTGTAATTAACGCTACCGAACAACTCAAAACACTGTTTTGTATACTTCAATATAGATATGGACATGGAAAAGTAAAATTGAATACTTTTCAATTTTACTTTTCCACATCTGACTTCAATAACATCAGCATTTAGATAAAACATCTTACTCTGCATTCTCAAAGCTTAAATTTGACATGCTCTGAATTCAAGATTATTAGGTTAAATTTGATAATCCCCTGCCCCGCTCACTCCTAAAAACTAGATAAATCACTTTAGTATCTGTTATTGCTGCCTAGGGTAGATGGGAGACCATTTTCAAAAGATTTTTAAAAATTATGCAGGAAGATAACTCTTCTCAAAGTGGTGGTTCTCAACCTTGACTACATCTTTGAATTACTTGAGAAACTTAAAAAAAAAAAAAATTCCAGGGGCTGACCATGTGATTCTACCAGGCAGCTAAGCTTGGAAAACATTTAGTTTGTTTCCATCCACAACAAAGGCATTATTCTTTTGCAGTTGCATTGTATTGCACCCACGTAACTTCACATAGAGGAGGGAATGGCAACCCACTCCAGAATTCTTGCCTGGAGAATCCCCATGGACCGAAGACCCTGGTGGGCTACAGTCCATGGGGTCGCAAAGTCAGACACGACTGAACAACTAAGCATACACACACACACACACACACATGCATGCGTGCACACACACACACATGCATGCGCACACACAACTTCAAATAAGATGAAGTTTGGGGTACTGGATGAGTGTGAAGAATTAGGCACAGCACAAGTATGACAGTGGTTTATGTTATTAGCAATGAGATAACTCGGATAGTAACAATCATCATCATCTTTGTGACAGATATCTTAAGTTCTGCAAAAACAGGGTAAGTCTTACTGGAAAGAAAGCTGCCTTATTTCAGCAGGAAATAACCCTCTCTTCCTTGCTGAGATCGGCTTTCCTGGTGGCTCAGTTGGTAAAGAATGCGCCTGCAATGCAGGAGACCTGGGTTCAATCCCTGGGTTGGGATGATCCCTTGGAAAAGGGAACGGCTACCCACTCCAGTATTCTGGCCAGGAGAATCTCACGGACTGCATAGTCCATGGGGCGGCAAAGAGTTGGACCCGACTCAGCGACTTTCACTTTCACTTTCCTTGCTGAGTTGGGAGCTCAACTGACATTCACTTAGTCAGCTGGAACTGGAGCCTATAACAGAACAGCTATATTTAAATTCACATTTCACTTGCAAGAGTCTCCATCAACTTGTAAATCAGATTATTAAATTCATGGTCATTATTTTTTAAAATCTGCATACTAGATAGTCTAGAAACAAATAATATAGCATTTCTACTTAACAGCAGAAAGACACTTTAGCCATAATCTCTGACAGCTCCCAGTCAGGACAGCATGTGTAAACTCTTATATGCTACAGAAGCATTCAATCTGTACAACCTCAAAACAACTAACATATCACATTCAAAATAATTTAGTTAAAATGCTTCTAGATCAAGAGCATTATTACTCAGTTACATTCTAAAGCAAAGCCTGCCGGATAAAATTACGGAGTCTGTAATAAACTCTGGATAGAAACTCACTGAAACTCAATCACTCAATTGCTATCTATTTGGCAATTGTAGGAATATGCCACTCTCACTGGCAGTTCTCTCCTGTCAACAGATCAGAGATACTCATGATGAAGAACACAGGAAGTTATTTTATATGGCTTGATAAAAAGAAAGCTACCTTCTATTGAAGTGACAAACAAGGGTTAATATTTTTATAAGACATTTATAATTTCTTGCAAGAATCATAAATTAGGCAGTGTACATTCCTCACTTGGAATCTTAAAATTTCTTCAGGTTCCTTACAACTCTAAAACTAGGCTTCTCTGGAAAAATTACCAACATTTTATAAAATGTGGTTAAGTTAGCCACATCTTCCTTAATACTTTTATGACAAATCTTTGGCCCAAAATATAACTCCCTAGCAAAACCAATACTCCTCCTTCATCACCACAAGCAAACTTACCTATTGGTAAGGAGAAATAATCAAAAGCACTGGCTCAGGCAAATTTAAAGAGCTCTATGAGCCTTCAGTTCTGGAGCCAAGGGTTGGAAACGTGTTTAAATGAACCCAAGTTAGATGGCTGTGGCTACCACCCTTTCCACGGAAACCAGAGGAATCTGCACTGGGCTGTAGGGCTTCCAGGCGCCTCCCTTTGTTCTAAGTAGAATGCTAAAAGCGCAGTTTGCATTCCTGCTAGCTCTAGAAAACACTGATGCCTTCTGACAAAGCTTAAAATATCCTGATAGGGAGAAAAATAAGTCCCAGAGACGGGCCCTCCCTTGTGCACCAGTAAAACAAGCCACAGGGTGACTGTGTAAATGTGAACGGTTCAAAATTTGTGGCCACATTAATGCTATCTCATCTCCTTTGCAAGATATATTAGAGGCACTGCGAAAAGAGAATGTCCACTTCTCGTGAATGTCCATTAAGGAAATCAAGGATATGTCTTTGAATTTTTTCCACCTCTTTCTTCTCCCTAGTGTGCAGAATTTTCACTGGCACATGAAAGCAGGAAGGCAAAAAGAGAAAGAAATCCCTTAGGGCAGTGAAATATAGATCAAGGCAGAGCACAATGGGATGGAAAATGCAATGAAGTTAAGGACACGAAGAGGAAAAGACCTAACAATGTAACTTACTCATATATATGTTAGCATATGTTTTAAAGTATAGGAGAAATTTAATTTCGAATTATTTTTAATGCTGATTTTCATTACACAGGAGATGTTTCATTATAAAGCAGATGACTACTATTTAATCTTAATTTTTAAAAAAATAATCTAAAAACGTCTCATGCTATCTCATCACTATCTATACAGTTGATGAAGTTTGTTTTCCTCAAACTTTATGACGAAGTTTTCTTTCCTCTTTATATGGGAAAATTATATAACAGATTACATACTTCAGTGAATGACTAGGGCCAAAAACTTTAGAGCAGTGATCAACCCTTCATATCTTTAATTTACAAGTCTCTGTAGATATTTACTGATGAGCACATAAATAATATATCAGTCACTTCACCTAACACAATAACTTTATCATTATTTCAGCAAGGAAAATCAGATAATCAGACTGCTTTTGCCTTTTCCAATGAGGAAAATAAATGTTTATGTATTGCCAGAAAATGGAATGTTTTCAGCTCTACTGGGTTTCATTTATTTTTCATTTTAAAGTTTCTCAGCTGGATATCAGAATGCAAATTTATGAATGCTAAGAATTGTATGTGCTTAAAACAACAGCTCTACCAAATCTATTTTCCTAGTACTCTTTTATGGAATGTGACCAATATTATGACTTTTTAATTGAGTTCAAGATTATTGATGAATTTTATGGACAAAATTCAGTATTGATCAGTGGTGACAGCTAAACAATAGATGATGGATTAAAAGTTTTTTATCTTAAAAATGCGACATAAATACAAGAAATATCGGATTGGGAAACAGTGTGAGAAAGTGACCTAGAGATTTCTTAAAGAAACTTCTACAAATAAGTCTAATATGATTGCATAAAAAAGAATTGGTCTACACCCTCAGTTTGATATTGGTCTTGTTGGGGGGGGGGGAAATGTCGTTTTGTCTGGAACATTTTTCCTCAAGACTTTGGCTGAAACTCATGCCACAGCTACTTCACTCCAAAAAGAAGAGAGAACAAATCAACAGCCAGAAAATTATTATTGCTCTGTAGCCACCCCCCTGTAACTCCCCCCTGCCCCAAATTCTCAACTGGGAGCCTAACTATTCTTTTTCAACTGTGTCACTTCTTTCTCTACTTTCATATAAACTCAAAGGACTCCTCTGGGTCTGGGCTTTTGTGCTCTTCACTATAAATAAACCTTCTTTTTGCAGCTATAAAGAGGGGAAAAAGTGATTTCTTTACTGCTAGCTAAAAAAGGAAGGATGTGAAGGTAAAGAAACCTTTCATAACTGGGGCAAATCTTTCAAGAGAAAGATTTCCCAAGAGCTAGAATCTGTATGATGACATGGAATTTACAAAGGTGCCAGAATGCTCAAAAATATGTTGGGGTTTTGGTAAAATCATGGCTAAGAGTTCAGGCATAGTTCTGAGTTTGGATTCTGCATTACTATTGCCTGGATTACTTAAAGTCATTTAACTTTCCTCATTTATAAAAAGAGAATTATAATAGTTGTAGTGAAGTGACACAGATAAACACTAGAAATACTTCATATTTAAAATGATGTTAGCCATTAATTTTACTCTTGGTAATTCAGTGCATTGAGAAAAATAGACAAATATATATCAATTTCTATAACTTGGTAACTGGAGCATGCATGCCTCCTCTAAAGAAAGTAACTGTAAATCAATGACATTTTAATGGTGCCACCAATTCTAGCTGTCTTTGCACTTAATCATTCATTCATATTCTAATCCATTTAACAAAGCAGTGAAAATGGCAAGCAGGCCCAGTCCCTCAATGAGCTTAAATTTTAATGATATACACTGCTTGTGGTATTTTACAAGTACATGTAATAATTATTCAATTTTAGGTTTTTCAGGGTCAGAGGCATATATCTGAATTTTTTGTTGAAGGCAGAAGAAGAGGGTGACAGAGGATTAGACAGTTGGATGGCATTACTGATTCAGTGGACATGAACTTGGGCAAACTCCAGTAGATCATGAGGGTCAGGGAGGCCTGGTGTGTCCATGGGGTCGCAGAGAGTCGGACACGACTTGGGGACTGAACAACAACAATAACATTCACTGACTTAAACTGTAACTGATAATAAGTGTTCTCTAAAAGTGCTGCACTCAATATGCCAGCAAATTTGGAAAACTCAGCAGTGGCCACAGGACTGGAAAAGGTCTGTTTTCATTGCAATCCCCAAGAAAGGCAATGCCAAAGAATGCTCAAACTACTGCACAATTGCAATCTCAAACTACCGCACAATTGCACTCTCAAACTACCGCACAATTGCACTCATCTCACACGCTAGTAAAGTAATGCTCAAAATTCTCCAAGCCAGGCTTCAGCAATACGTGAACTGTGAACTTCCAGATGTTTAAGCTGGTTTTAGAAAAGGCAGAGGAACCAGAGATCAAATTGCCAAAATCTGCTGGATCACCGAAAAAGCAAGAGAGTTCCAGAAAAACATCTATTTCTGCTTTATTGACTATGCCAAAGCCTTTGACTGTGTGGATCACAATAAACTGTGGAAAATTGTGAAAGATATGGGAATACCAGACCACCTGACCTGCCTCCTGAGAAACCTATATGCAGGTCAGGAGACAACAGTTAGAACTGGACATGGAACAACAGACTGGTTCCAAATAGGAAAAGGAGTACGTCAAGGCTGTATACTGTCACCCTGCTTATTTAACTTCTATGCAGAGTACATCATGAGAAACACTGGGCTGGAAGAAGCACAAGCTGGAATCAAGATTGCTGAGAGAAATATCAATAACCTCAGATATGCAGATGACGCCACCCTTATGGCAGAAAGTGAAGAGGAACTAAAAAGCCTCTTGATGAAAGTGAAAGTGGAGAATGAAAAAGTTGGCTTAAAGCTCAACATTCAGAAAACAAAGATCATGGCATCTGGTCCCATCACTTCATGGCAGATAGATGGGGAAACAGTGGAAACAGTGTTAGACTTTATTTTTTTGGCTCCAAAATCACTGCAGATGGTGAGTGCAGCCATGAAATTAAAAGACGCTTACTCCTTGGAAGGAAAGTTATGACCAACCTAGATAGCATATTCAAAAGCAGAGACATCACTTTGTCAACAAAGGTCTGTCTAGTCAAGGCTATGGTTTTTCCAGTGGTCATGTATGGATGTGAGAGTTGGACTGTGAAGAAGGCTGAGTGCCGAAGAATTGATGTTTTTGAACTGTGGTGTTGGAGAAGACTCTTGAGAGGCCCATGGACTGCAAGGGGGTCCAACCAGTCCATTCTAAAGGAGATCAGCCCTGGGTGTTCTTTGGAAGGAATGATGCTAAAGCTGAAACTCCAGTACTTTGGCGACCTCATGTGAAGAGTTGACTCATTGGAAAAGACTCTGATGCTGGGAGGGATTGGGGGCAGGAGGAGAAGGGGAGGACAGAAGATGAGATGGCTGGATGGCATCACCGACTCAATGGACGTGAGTTTGAGTGAACTCCGGGCGTTGGTGATGGACAGGCAGGCCTGGCATGCCCTGATTCATGGGGTTGCAAAGAGTCGGACATGACTGAGCAACTGAACTGAACTGAACTGATACCTACAATTCAAATACTGGCCCATTCAAATATTGGTCCGCTATTTGAAGATGTGTGGCTTTTCCTGTGGTTTAAAATTGTATGTGAGTGCATGCTCAGTTGCTTCAGTCACATCTAACTCTTTGCAATCCTATGGACTGTAGCCTGCCAGTCTCCTCTGTCCATGGGATTCTCCAGGCAAGCATATTGGAGTGGGTTGCCATACCCTCCTCCGGTGATCTTCCGGACCCAGGGATTGAACCCATGTCTCCTGCATTTCAGGAGGATTCTTTACCTCTGAGCCACCAGGGAAACCCTTAAAATTATAGGAAGAATGCCCAAAGTGTTTATTGTAATAAATGTCACAGAGAGAAAACAATATTATGGGCTTATGAGAATACAAAATTAAGAGTTTTTGAAAAACAAATAGAGATGGACGAAAGTTAAATATTATTGTTATAGGTGTACTTTAATGAATAACGGAAGTGTAGAAAAAAATGACAAAAATTCCCAAGCTGTACTTCAAATAAGTTAAAAACAAATATTTGCCAATTCAGCCCTCATTTTGCACACTATTCAAATACACAAACTTATAAAGATGTGCAAATTTTCTTGCTATGCTGATTATAAATTTGAACAATGGGTTCATTTCTAAATCAATATTTTTATTCTTATAAGTCATTAATTGGAATAAATGTCAATCCGTTTTTTTCCCCTTTCTATCTCATCCTGTGATGAGGCCCCTGTGGTACAGCCGGTTTCAGCACCATGGACAAAGCACCGAAAGCACTCAGCCTTTTGAGAGGTAGAGGAAACATCCCCCTTAGGGTGAAATATAAGAAATAACATAACGGGAGCGATCTTCCATTTTCATATGTTTTAAGGATCAAATGGATACTCTGCACAAATGTTCAGCCGGATAAAATAAATTTTACACTTTCAAACCCCTTCTATCTTATGGAAAAACATAATGGCCCTTTTAAAGACATGCATCACTGTGATAAATGCATTTAAGTGTCATTAGGTTTAATGGTTCCTACTCATTCAAACTATTATATCCTACCTTTTAAAGTTAATTTAATGCGTATTAATGGTGTGAAATTGATGAAATTATGAATTGAGTTTCCCTGGGCACAGGTTAAACCAAGAAAGAAGGGAGAGGACAGGTTAATATTACCTTTCACCCCATTCTTCATTTGTTCTACAAAAGATGTCAGCTCAGTGTTAGTAAGTTGAACTTAAACTGATTTTTATGGTTTTTAAACTCAGGTAACTGACTGTGGTTGGGTTACCAAAGGTTTGCAGTTTTCTTCAGGGGATAAGAAAATATGTGCATTTCTGAGAGTAAGTTCATATTTTATTCCATAGCTTCAGAGAATTAAATAACTTGTCACCCCCTTTCCTTCCTGTATTCATCTTACAGATTCAATTCAGAGGGTCACTCAGGATATTATTTTGTAATCTCTCCTTTGCATTATCACCATGTATCAGACAAAGTGGCTCAGTTTAAAATCTGAGCTAAATATTATGATAATACATATTATTATTATTATGTGAAAAATTGAAAAATCCAAGGTTATACTTCCAGGAACACTTGTACAGCAATACTTTGGTTCACAGTATCAGGAAGTATGCTAAATCACTTCAGTTGTCCAATTCGTTGCAACCCCATGGACTATTGCCCACCAGGCTCCTCTGTTCATGGGATTTCCCAGCAGGAATACTGGAGTAGGTTGCCATTTCCTTCTTTAAGTAATAGGAAGACTGGACTCTAATTTTGAACTATGACTTGCAAAAATATTAAGAATGAGAAAACTATTCACTTCAATTATGTTGGAAGGGAGAAGAGAAATAAAAATGTACAGCCACTACTTGTTACAGTTCTTTTAATATTGGTGGATGATGGATGGCTATAAGAAGACGGAAGTTTATAGCTACTCTTTAGCTTTTCTGTCAAGTAAAATGATCTCCAAACTAAAAAGCATAGAATAAAGTTTGAAGAGGATACTAAAGCTCAAGCAAATTAATACTACTAGCTTCTCATAAGGCATTTAGTTCATTTGACAGATTATGTACTGGGAATTATAATCTCAGCTTTTACAAACAAGATTATAACACTGTTAGTGTCATTGAAGAATCTGGAGATGAAAAGAGATGCCAAGAGGGTAAAAATATAGAAATAAAGTACACAGTTTTGATTTTCACAAATTAGAAGGAACAGTCTCTAAAACCAACATAAAATATTAGGTAATATTCTGAAACAAATTAATAAAAAGATGGCTTCTGAGCACTTGAAAAAGAAAAGAATATTCAGAAATTAGCTTGATTTCCAAAGAATAACATAGTAAGCCTAGTCTTTTTTTTTTTTTTTTTACTAATAGGGTTAAAATTAGTAAATCCGAGAAATGGTCAGATGTTGCAAATACAGAAATTTACTTAGACCAGGCGATTAACACAAATAAGCCAAATGGCCCAGTATACTATCTAATGGAATGGTACTGCAAATAGAGAAGGTTGTGCCCCAGCTGCTACTTCTCAGCTCTAAATGATGTTATTTTCCCAGGGAAGCCAGAAATCTGGAATTTTTATGTGAATCACTGTGACTTTAAAAAATTTAACTGCAACTTTTTATTAATGAATACCCTCCTGGGTTGAAGGTGGCTCAGTGGTAAAGAGCCTGGGTCAAGAAGATTCCCTGGAGGAGGAAATGGCAACTCACTCCATTATTCTTGCCTGGAAAATTCCATGATCAGAAGAGCCTAGCGGGCTACAGCCCATGGGATTGCAAAGAGTCTGATATGACTGAACACATACACACACATTCCTGATTTTAAAACAAAACAAAATACATTTGTAGAATGAATCTGACCCACTGGGTGCCAGCTTGGGACATGTGACCTTGGGTCTGACATGGTTTCACATATCACTGCTGAGAGTTCTGGCTAGGTGACAGTCAGACATTACAATTAGATGAGTTCAAACTTAATCTCAATATAAGGAAAATCCCAATGAAGGCATGGGCAGCCCTTACACTAGAAGTATTTACCTTAACCACAATCTGGCAATTCAAAAGACCATATGGGGAAATAACCTGGAGCTGAATTTTGAAATTAATGTTAATATATTCTCAAAAATCTGAATACATTTATGTGTATATATACAGGTCTTCTGTCATTTACTCATTCATTTGAAAACATTTATTAGAAACATGCCATTGCCAAGCACTGTTCTAGGTGCTGGGAGTGCAATAGGAACAAAAATCTTTGCTCTTATGGAATTTACACACTACATTTATCCTATTTGGACATTAAATTATAGGGGCACTTTACAAATGTGTATTTTTGTGTGCTAAATGCATTCTGAAGTTTTGCTCTACATTCAGCATAGGACATGAAATTCTCAGTGAAAAACACATTGTACTGTGACACATGGGTGTTGTTAGCTAACAGTTTTAATTATTCTTTTAAATTTTCTTTTTAAAATGTTTATTATGCACCTGCCATGCTGCTAGGGTAAAGTACTGAATTAGACATGATATAGAGTCAACGAGTATAGGCTGGGATATGATCACACTCCACATAGATCAACATTTTGAATACTTTGGTATTCAAATAAGCCAGATATGCTGCCTTATCTTTGATCAACTTTCCACAAGCTAAAGAAATTAGAGATGAGGATGAAATCATCACACACCTGGCAGTGACTATTCCAACATCAATGTAGAAGGAAAAACACCTCATCTTTGTTTTTAAATCCCACCATGCTGTGGCAAACTAATTCTAAAATGAGGTGGCAAGCATGGTGAAGTCTAGTATAGACCTATGAATGAATCTATTCTGATACCATTTCTGGCTTTTCTATCCATAATGGTGGCTGCTGCTGCTGCTAAGTCACTTCAGTCGTGTCCAACTCTGTGAGACCCCATAGACGGCAGCCCACAAGGCTCCCCTGTCCCTGGGATTCTCCAGGCAAGAACACTGGAGTGGGTTGCCATTTCCTTCTCCAGTGCATGAAAGTGAAAAGTGAAAAGTGAAAATGAAGTCACTCAGTTGCGTCTGACTCTTAGCGACCCCATGGACTGCAGCCTTCCAGGCTCCTTGGTCCATGGGATTTTCCAGGCAAGAGTACTGGAGTGGGGTGCCATTGCCTTCTCTGCCATAATGGTGGAGGGGTAAGAAAAATGATTTTGAAAAATTACCATGTATTCAAAATAATCCCATCTGATTTTGTAGGTAATTAAAAATTTTAAAAAACAAAGGGTCAGAAATAACTGGGGGAGTTAGGCTATGACTGAGTTTATTTCTCCTTATGTTGATTCAGTCAGAGTCAAAGAATATTTCTTCCTCTCAAATCTGGAAGTTGTTGGCTGGAAGGTTTAGGAAGATATTTTTCAGTTGTCCAAGAGATATGCCTATATTTCTTGAGAAGCAAAGTTGAGAACAAGGCAATAGATCATTTTAATGTTTGAAGATAGATTATTTAAATTAAAAAAATCATGGCCCTGAAGAATGCTTTTGTTAAAAGGAATTGCTTTATTTCTTTCTTTTTTTTTTTCCTTCCTGATGAGTGAACATTCTCACTGAAGTTTTATGATCACCAAAGTTCATTTTGGAGAAGGGCACAGCAACCCACATCAGTACTCTTGCCTGGAAAATTCCATGAACAGAGGGGCCTGGCTGGCTAAAATCCATGGGGTTGGAAGGAGTCAGACACAACTGAAGCGACTTAGCATAAAGTTCATTTTAGAATTAGCAGAGGCACAATGAGTTAAAGTTCCTTAAAAGCATTTTTTTAGGAATGCATTTTAATAATTCTGTTACGATTCTTCCACACTTAACTACCTATCTTTTTTCATACCGTTTTTAAAAATTCACTTTGAGTATGCCAAGGTTTTCTCATCCATGGGCTGTTTTCAAAGAGACCTCTATAGCAAACCAAAGGCCACAGAGTTTAAGCAAAATGAGTTAATATGCTCTGAACAGAGAGACAGAAAAATCCCACATACCGATGACTTGGTGATTAAGCCTGGAAGACAACTTGAATAATTATTATCATAAATTATAGAAATAAAAACCAAATATAGCTTCTAACTGGTATATTCTTGCTGAGATGCTCCACTCTGGTAAAGACTTGAAGTTATTTTAGGAATATTTTATAATTTAAAAAGCTTAATGAAAACTGTCTTTTTCTAGAAGGAATGAGAAGCCATTCTCAAATGGATGTGGGGCGACCTAGTTCTCTCTCCCTCTGCTGCACTGATCATAAGCTGTTCTGCAGAGCTGGGCTTGCCTCCCTCATCACTCCCTGGAACACTTCTCAAAGCCTTGCCATTACACAGCGTTCCCAGGGTGATGGTGATTTAGGCAGATAAGTCTCTTTAAAGTTATATTTCTATTTTTACATATTTTGGGACATGTAACATAACCCCTCAACCTGATATTACGTGGATATTACTCCTTAGATGAAGGCTTAAGTAAAAAAAACCAAAAGTGTGTCAATTTAAATGACAGTATTAAGAGAATTACAATTTGTATTTAAACATAATAAACATTGTCAAGGACACCAGAGTAACTGAAATTCTGGAAATAATGCCTTCTCCCACGGAGAAGCATGCTTTGGAATTTGATGTACTTACAAATGACTTTTTAAAAATGCTTTTATTTTGAAATAATGATAGATTCATAGGATGTTGTAAAGACAGTACAGAGAATTCCTATATACCTTTCGTCCAGTTTCCCCCAGTGAGTCTATCTTACATAGTACAGTACAATATCAAAAGTAGGAGACTGAGTTAGTGCAATGTGTGTTCAGAGCTCTATGACACTTTATCCTATATACATATGGGATAAAGTGTCATATATATAGGCTTCCCTGGTGGTTCAGACAAAAAAGAATCTGCTTGCAATGCAGAAGACCCAGGTTTGATCCCTGGGTCAGGAAGATTCCCCCAGAGAAGGGAATGGCTACCGACTCCAGTATTCTTGTCTGAAGAATTCCATGGACAGAGGAGCTTGGTGGGTCCCAAGGAGTCGGACATGACTGAGTGACTAACACTTTCACTTTCATATATACACACACACACACACACACACACATACACATACACACATATACATAACCATGGTTATATAACCATCATGACAATCAAGATACATAACCTTTCCATCATGACAAAGATTTCCTTCCTGCTACCTAGTTATAGTCACAGATCCTTTCACCCCCATCTCTAAGCGCTGCCCATCAGGCCAATTGTAAGATTACTCTTTTAAGCTTATCTCTTACACACTTTAACTAAAATGTGAGAAAACCACAGGACTGGGTGTTAGGAGATGGCTGGTTCTAAGTTTGCCAGTAACTAATTCATGTTCTTGGACTACTTACTTACTCTCTGCCAGACTCAGCAACTCATCTATAAAAATGAAGATCTGAACTATTTTTTAGGACACCAGCATTTAAGTACTCATATAATTATTTGAACTCAATTATGATACCACTTTAAAGACTACTGCATGCAAATCAAGTTAATAAAATTTGATTTAAATATGTGGAGATCAACAAGGATTGAACGGTGTGTTATAAATGTATTTTGCATTAAAATAATGTCATTGTCACATAAATTAGGAAACCAAAAGTTGCATTACGATAATACATTGCTGCTGTAAAATCTGAAGCAAGTAAAAAATATGATTTCCCCCATCTCTCAAGGGGTCAAATGTTGCTGCTCTCCCAAAAGCACAAGAGGAGAAAACTTGGCCCTGTGATGACCTGACTTCCTTTGCCTCTAAAACATCTTTTGAAGAAGAAGAAGCAAACATCTGTAATGTATGCCCAGCCAAGTGCTGCAGCAGAAACTTAAAGCTGAAAATTTTGAACTGCGGTGTTCAAATTTGGTTCTTTTCTGAGAAGCAGGACTCAGGATCCTGAAGCTGCTCTTTGCTTCTGCTGCCCAGGGTCTGGGGTCAGAACCATAGGACCTTCCAGGAACCCAGCAGTGGACTTTCCTGCTTTCCCTGACGTCACTACTTGCTCAACACTGGAGAACCAAAGACAAAGCGGTTTACACCAAGTGGCTTTTTCCACTTAAAGCTTTAAAATTCTCCTCCCATGCACCAATTCAACCTTCCAGCTCTCTGCGATTCACTCCTATTTTAAATTCACCCAGCAAGAAGATGACATCCAGTATGAGGATGTTTTTGAGCTCATCAACTGAGTCCTTCTAACACACTGATGAAAAATGTCCTCCCTCCTCACCAAATAATCTGGTGAAAAGTCCCCAAGGGAGGAGAAACTTGACAAGTGTGCTCCGGGGACTCTGCACGCACCCATGCCACTGAAGAGATCGCCTGAGGCTTTCTTTCTGGATACCATCAATTCTTTACTGAACCTTCTTTATCAAAAGGCACCCTTTTCAAGCCCCACTTCCGCCAACAATTACTAAAGGGAGACCCCCCCCCCTCCCCCCAACCGACGGCCTGGTCAGCCTTGCCTGTTGCAACAAGAAGTCCAGCTCAATCATCTCAAAAACCAATCAAACAGGGACACTGTCCCCGCTGCTTTCCTCTGCTGAAAGTCCCCATTTTCCACCACCTTCTTCTGCGGGTGCCGGAGAACACTGGATACCACCCCCGCCCGGCCCCCACCACTGGAAGGGGCAGTGCCGGGGTCCCGAGCATCCATCTCCGCCCTCACTGGACCACAGAGCATCCGTCGCCCTCCGGCGCCGGTGGGCACTGCCCGCAGAGCCCTCACAGATGCCCATTCTTACCCTTTCTCTCCCAGAAAGGCCCCATCGCGCCGTCCAGGAGGAGGCATCCGCACGCGCCCGGGAGACCGGGGCGCGGCTGGGCCGGCGTCGGGTGCGGATGGGACCCGGCGCCGCCGCGGGTGTGCGCTCGGGCTCTGGGAGCCGGGCACGGCCCGCTCCGCCCGCGCCTGCCCGGGCCGGACACGTGGTGCCTTCGCCGCCCGCGCGTTGGGATCCGGGTGGCGGCCCCTCGGCCTCTGCAGCCGCCGGTCCGCGAACCGCGTGGGGAGAAGGGCGGGGACCAGCGGGCCGGGGACCAGTAGGCGGGGCGCGGCGGCGGGCCACTGCTCCGGGGACGGCCGACCCGCAGGCTCGGGCTCGGTCGCCCAGGCCCCCAGCCGCCTTCGCCGCCGGCTCGTTTCCCAAAGCCGCTCGGGGTGGGGGCGGCGCACTGCGGAGGCTGCGGCTTCCCGCCCGCAGAGGGAGGCCGGGCCAAGGGCGGGAAGGTGTGCGCTGCGCGACCTCCTTCTCGCGCGCGTGCGGACGCCCGGGGTCACTGAGGCTGGAGTCCGCCTCGCGCTCTTCACTCACCGGGTGAAGCAATACCCGGTCCCCGCGCGGGAGATGCAAACCCCTGAACCCCGCGGCGTGGTCCTGAGGTGCCCTTGAGGACGGCCTCTACCGGGGAAAATTTCCTCTCGCGACCGCAGCCTGTGTGAGGCAGCTAAGGAAACACTGCCCAAAATTCAGGGCCAAGACTTACCTGCAGCCTCTCCTCGACCTTGGGCGCCTCGTCTAAACAAGGTGTCAGTGTCCGAATTTCCTGACCCCGAAGATAAACGTGGTCAATCACTTTCTACCTCTAAGGAGATAATAGCTATTGGGCTTTAAAAACCAAGTAAAATACTCTAGCGGCAGCAGTGCAATAGAGATAAAATTCGCACTGATTTTAGGTAAGGCTGGAGGAAACGTCTGGAGACGGAAATGGCAACCCGCTCCAGTACTCTTGCCTGGAGAATCCCATGGAGGGAGGAGCCTGGTAGGCTACAGCCCATGGGGGTCGCAAAGAGTCGGACCCCACTGAGCGACTTCACTTTAACTTAAACGTCGGCACAGGGAAGAAAGCCGTTCCAATTCGTGGATCGGTCCAAATGCAAAACTAATCCATCAGCCCCACTACCTGCTTTCCTGGGAAGGTGGAATTTGGCGACTGGTGAGAAGGTACTCTTCCCTCCGACGTTCCAAGAGCCCCATGCAGCCCCATCAAGAACATTCAGCTTTACTAAAGATCTTTACCATGGAAATCGCTCAGTCGTGTCCAAGTCTTTGCGACCCCATAGACTGTAGCCTCGGAGAATGCAATGGCACCACACTCCAGTACTCTTGCCTGGAAAATCCCATGGATGGAGGAACCTGGAAGGCTGCAGTCCATGGGGTCGCTGAGGGTCGGACACGACTGAGCGACTTCACTTTCACTTTTCATTTTCATGCATTGGAGAAGGAAATGGCAACCCACTCCAGTGTTCTTGCCTGGAGAATCCCAGGGACGGGGGAGCCTGATGGGCTGCTGTCTATGGGGTCGCACAGAGTCGGACACGACTGAAGCGACTTAGCAGCAGCAACAGACTGTAGCCTACCAGGCTCCTCCGTCCATGGGATTTTGCAGGCAAGAGTACTGGAGTGGGTTGCCATTTCCTTCTCCAGAGGATCTTCCCGACCCAGGGATCGAACTCCGGTTTCCCGTCTTGTAGGCAGACGCTTTATCACCTGAGCCACCTGAGAAGCCTAAAGATCTTTACCATGAAACTGCTTATATCTTTCTGAGGCGGAGGCAGATGGGCCCCCAGGGTAAAGTGATTGGAGATTCATTCCTTGGGGATCCAAAGAATACAATAAATACCTCTAGATGAACATCAAAGCACAAATCCCTGAACTCACACTTCCCTGGACATGTTGCCAGAATACAGTGTAATTATAGAAACTCTTGTAGATATCATTTTAGAAGAAACCTGGACGTTTATAGAATCGTGAAGATGGAAGGGACTTTAAAAGATGGCCTATTCCAGCCTTTGAGATGTGTCAGTCATGCTTCCTCAGTTCTTGGGTTTGGAAGAAAAAAAAAAAAAAGTCTTTCTCCCTCATCTACTCCTTTCTTCCTAGTTTCTAGATTTAAATAGAGACCCCTGAGGGCATCAGGGCAGGTGCGAAACTAAAGAAAATTCTTGTTTGGTTTCTCTAGACTTGAGAATAATGTTAAATAACCAGGTCACAAGTTGGGAGGTTTCAAATGATGCACAGAAGCCACACGGTCCTTTCAGGAACCCAGAATTAAAGGAAAACAAATTCAGTTACAGTGACTGCAAAGAAATGCTAGCTTTTCTTTTATGGAGATAAACTGTAATTGTCTTGTGCTAAGAATATTTGAAGTTCAGTTCTTCACTTCCTTAAATATACAGAGCTAGAACTTGATTACAATTTATTTATTCATTGAGCAGCATTTACTCAGTACCGCATTCCAGACTTAATTTGTTTTTCCTTTTCCTCTTTCCATTTCCTTAAGGCTTGTTTTTAAAGTTTGATTAGGTTGCTGTTACTCCTCTAAGTTACTGGAATGGGGAGGAACTCACTTTTGTTGTGTATATCCTATGTACCAGATACCAGTTTATGTCATCTAATATAATTGTTACATTTTCCTTAAGCTGTCACACCTTACTGATGAAGAAAAGAAAGTTCTTCTTTTCTTGTTTACAATGACTTGTTTACAATAACAAAACTAGTAAATGGTGAAGTGAGGATTTGGACCCAAGTATTTCTGATTATTCTGTGTTCCTATTCTGGGACTTTCTGGAGGCAATGCCTTTATTCAAAGAAATAGTCAAATAGGAGAAATATTAGATGCTATGGCAAGGTAGACAGGGAGTGGATCTGTTCAACTTTTGTCACTCAACTCAAACATACCAGTAGTTTTGTCTTTTCTTGCAGAAAGCCTAATCAAAATCCTTGGGAAGATTGGAAACCTGTGTTAGATTCCCTTAAATCACATATATGATGATGCGTATTTATTTAAAATATTTGAAGAAAAATTATTTATTATAATTCCTAGGTCTACAGTGTGACTATAGAATGTTTAAAGTCTTAGCCAAGCCAGCAACTTTTATTCACAACAGATTGTTTTAATGAGAAGAGATGCATGGTGAATTTGAACAACTTGTATACCATCTCCAAGCCTGTAGTTCTTCACTGGTTAAACGTAAGTAGTAGGTATAGTGCTCCAGGAGTCTGAGGTGTCAAAGGAAATATTGGAAACAAAAGTGCTTTGAGAACTATGACTACAAATAGTCTTATATATGACAGCAAGAAGGAGCTAAGTGGAAATCAATAGTGAACTGAGTGGAAGAGGAATAGTTTATAACTCACGTAAGCTTGAATCACAGTTATGAAGTTTTAGCATAAATGTAAATGTGCAGGTTATTTAATATCCTTCATCTTATAAATAAAGAAACAAATGCCCAGAGGAAGTTAAGTAGTCTACAATCACATCACATTCTTGAGAATATTGTTGAAAATTCTAAAATAAGAATCTGATACCATAGGATGAGACAGGATTAGTCACTAACTTTTGTTTGAGTACCTACTGTATATCAGGCACTGTTTTAGGCGCTAGAAATGTAGCAGTGAACAAAATAGTTTTCATTTCTACTGTGCAAAATCTGATATTCTAATGGGGTCAGGGACTTTCTGGGTAGCTCAGCTGATAAAGAATACACCTGCAATGCAGGAAACCCTGATTCGATTCCTGGGTCTGGAAGAATCCCTCAAGAAGGGATAGGCTATCCACTTCAGTATTCTTGGGCTTCCCTGGTGGCTCAGACTGTAAAGAATCCTCCTGCAATGAGGGAGACCTGGGTTCACTCCCTGAATTGGGAAGATCCCCTGGAGGAGGGCATGGCAACCCACTCCAGTGTTCTCGCCTGGAGAATCCCATGGACAGAGGCGCCTGCTGGGCTAAGTCCATGGAGTCCCAAAGAGTGGTACTGAGTGACTAAGCACAGCACAGCAATGGGGTCAGATAAAGAGATGTATAAACAAACAAATCATTCAGGTACTAAGTGTTTTAGAGAAGGTAAAATAGGCAATGTGGTGATGATGCCAAGGTTTTTGATCTGAATAACTGAGTGAATAGGGGTATAATTTTCTTTGATGGGTCAAGATGTGATTGTGATGGTTGGGATGAGAATGGGAAGAAATGATTTGTTCCTGTTTTGGTCATATGAAATGTTAAATAATAATTAGGCATCTAGATGGTGCTATGGAGTGGAAGTTTGAAGGTTAGAGGTTGAAGGTAAACATTTGAGAGTTTTCATCACATAGACAGACTTCTCTGGTGGCTCAGACAGTAAAGCGTCTGTCTACAATATGGGAGACCTGGGTTTGATCTCTGGGTTGGGAAGTTCCCTGGAGAAGGAAAAGGCAACCCACTCCAGTACTCTTACCTAGAAAATCCCAAGGACAGAGGAGCCTGGTGTCCATGGGGTCATAAAGAGTCGGACACGACTGAGCGACTTCACTTTCACTTTCATCACATAGACAGATTCAAAGTCATGAGGTTTTTTTTGTAAAAAAATGGATAATTTGTTCTTAAATATAAAGAGTTTTCTTTAGTCAGGTTGCTGTGTGAGGAGAGTGGTTCAAACATGTCTTAGCTTGTCCCCACAAATTAAAGCCATTTGAAGATGCTCAGCCAAAGGCCAGCAAACCATCACCATAGCAGCAGTGTCTTGTCAAAGGGGATAGGGAATCTCTTCTCATTTTGAGGCTTCAGTCATGTCTGCCAGTTTAATATGAAGGTCCTCATGACCACACTGTTATTCCTTTTGTTGTGTACTGTGCTAAGTCACTTCTAATCATGTCTGACTTTTTGCGACCCTATGGACTGTAACCCAGAAGGCTCCTCTGTCCATGGGGATTCTTCAGGCAAGAATACTGGAGTGGGTTGCCATGCCCCCCTCCAGGGGATCTTCCCAACCCAGGGAGTAAACCCAAGTATCCCTCATTGCAGGAGGATTCTTTACAGTCTGAGCCACCAGGGAAGCCCAAGAATATTGGAGTGGGTAGCCTATCCCTTCTCCAGGGGATCTTCCGAACCCACATCTCTTACATCTCCTGCATTGGCAGGCGGGTTCTTTACCACCAGAGCCACCTGAAAATGAAAGTGAAAGTCACTCAGTCGTGTCCAATTCTTTGTGGCCCCAGGAACTTATATAGTCCTTGGAATTCTCCAGGCCAGATACTGGCATGGATAGCATTTCTCTTCTTCAGGGGATCTTCCAACCCAGAGATGGAACGTTATTACTTTTCAGTTCAGTTCAGTTCAGTCGCATAGTCATGTCCAACTCTTTGCGACCCCATGAACTGCAGCATGCCAGGCCTCCTTGTCCATCACCAACTCCTGGAGTTCACACAGACTCATGTCCATCGAGTCGGTGATGCCATCCAGCCATCTCATCCTCTGTTGTCCCCTTCTTCTCCTGCTCCCAATCCCTCCCAGCATCAGAGTCTTTTCCAATGAGTCAGCTCTTCACATGAGGTGGCCAAAGTATTAGAGTTTCAGCTTTAGCATCAGTCCTTCCAAAGAACACCCAGGACTGATCTCCTTCAGAATGGACTGGTTGGATCTCCTTGCAGTCCAAGGGACTCTCAAGAGTCTTCTCCAACACAACAGTTCAAAAGCATCAATTCTTTGGCGCTCAGCTTTCTTCACAGTCCAATTCTCACATTCATACATGACTACTGGAAAAACCATAGCCTTGACTAGGCGGACCTTTGTTGGCAAAGTAATGTCTCTGCTTTTCAATATGCTATCTAGGTTGGTCATAACTTTCCTTCCAAGGAGTAAGTGTCTTTTAATTTCATGGCTGCAGTCACCATCTGAAGTGATTTTGGAGCCCAGAAAAATAAAGTCTGACACTGTTTCCACTGTTTCCCTATCTATTTCCCGTGAAGTGATGGGACCAGATCCCATGATCTTCGTTTTCTGAATGTTGAGCTTTAAGCCAACTTTTTCACTCTCCACTTTCACTTTCATCAGGAGGCTTTTTAGTTCTTCTTCACTTTCTGCCATAAGGGTGGTGTCATCTGCATATCTGAGGTTATTGATATTTCACCCGCCAATTTGATTCCAGCTTGTGCTTCTTCCAGCCCAGTGTTTCTCATGATGTGCTCTGCATATAAGTTAAATAAGCAGGGTGACAGTATACAGCCTTGACGGACTCCTTTTCCTATTTGGAACCAGTCTGTTCCAGGTCCAGTTCTAACTGCTGTTTCTTGACCTGCATACAGGTTTCTCAAGAGGCAGGTCAGGTGGTCTGGTATTCCCATCTCTTGAAGAATTTCCCACAGTTTCTTGTGATCCACACAGTCAAAGGCTTTGGCATAGTCAATAAAGCAGAAACAGATGTTTTTCTGGAACTCTCTTGCTTTTTCCATGATCCAGCAGATGTTGTCAATTTGATCTCTGGGTCCTCTGCCTTTTCTAAACCAGCTTGAACATCTGGAAGTTCATGGTTCACATATTGCTGAAGCCTGGCTTGGAGAATTTTGAGCATTACTTTACTAGCATGTGAGATGAGTACAATTGTGCGGTAGTTTGAGCATTCTTTGGCATTGCCTTTCTTTGGGATTGGAATGAAAACTGACCTTTTCCAGTCCTGTGGCCACTACTGAGTTTTCCAAATTTGCTGGCATATTGAGTGCAGCACTTTCACAGCATCATCTTTCAGGATTTGAAATAGCTCCACAGGAATTCCATCACCTCCACTAGCTTTGTTCGTAGTGATGCTTTCTAAGGCCCACTTGACTTCACATTCCAAGATGTCTGGCTCTAGTTGAGTGATCACACCATCCTGATTATCTTGGTCATGAAGATCTTTTTTGTACAGTTCTTCTGTGTATTCTTGCCACCTCTTCTTGATATCTTCTGCTTCTGTTAGGTCCATTTCTGTCCTTTATAGAGCCCATCTTTGCGTGAAATGTTCCCTTGGTATCTCTAATTTTCTGGAAGAGATCTCTAGTCTTTCCCATTCTGTTGTTTTCCTCTATTTCTTTGCACTGATCGCTGAGGAAGGCTTTCTTATCTCTTCTTGCTATTCTTTGGAACTCTGCATTCAGATGTTTATATCTTTCCTTTTCTCCTTTGCTTTTCACTTCTCTTCTTTTCACAGCTATTTGTAAGGCCTCCCCAGACAGCCATTTTGCTTTTTTGCATTTCTTTTCCGTGGGGATGGTCTTGATCCCTGTCTCCTGGACAATGTCACGAACCTCCGTCCATAGTTCATCAGGCACTCTATCTATCAGATCTAGTCCCTTAAGTCTATTTCTCACTTCCACTGTATAATCATAAGGGATTTGATTTAGGTCATACCTGAATGGTCTAGTGGTTTTCCCTACTTTCTTCAATTTAAGTCTGAATTTGGTAATAAGGAGTTCATGATCTGAGCCACAGTCAGCTCCCGGTCTTGTTAATTAATTTTATTAAGGTCCAAATGTGTGCCTCAAATCCATTCAATAACCTTTGCAGTGAGAAGGGCCTAGTGGCCTCTTTGCAGAAATGGGTTTTCATTAATGCATGATGTGTCCAAATACTCCCAACTTCCCAGTTGAACTTAGATGGCAGTGGCTTCATAATTTTATATTTTAGTTGTGTAAAGCCATCATTCAGTTTAGATTTTCTTATCAAAATTATCTTGAGAGCCTATTTTTGTGTATCTTTTAATTTTTGTATTTTATAAAATTTATTTTTTATTGCTTTCACAATAATCTTTATTTAGTACTCTGGGAGCAATTACTATATCTTTCTCAAAGGAATTTGTTCTTAGATTAAAAATTATTTTAATTTAGAGGAAGAAATAGTGAGGCCAGAGATTACTGACTTCAGGTACTCAAAGTGGAGTCTGTGTGTGCCCTAAAAGCTCTTATTGCCCCCAAATACCCAGGTTTCACGATGTTTTATGTTCTACCTTTGGAGAATAATTTGCTGGATTTTACTTGTAATTCTTTTTATTTATCCTTTATTTTTTATTTTATTCTTTACAGTAAAAATATACAAGCATATTATAGAAAATTAAAAAATACGGAAAAGCACCAAGGAGAAAAAAAAAATTGTAATCTCTCACTCGAAGATAAATAACATTCACGTGTATATTCATCTTATATAACTTTTAAAATAAAATAAAGCTACTGAATATACTGTCTTCTTAAATAGTACCTTTTTCTGATCACAAATATATTACAGAAAATTTAGAAAATATATAAGTGTGAAAAAAAAACCAGAAAAATTAAATTACTTGTATCCCATTCTCTGAGGTGACTATTATTATAAATTTTACTACATTTTTAAATGAACGTCTGTATTATATATGTTTACATCTGTTGTTATATGGTTTGTGGATTTTTTTTTTTTTTTTGGCCTTATCACGAGATATGTGGGATGTTAGTTCTCTTATGAGATAAAGGATCGGACTCAACGTCCCCTGCAGTGGGAATGCAGAATCTTAACCACAGGAAGCCACCAGTCCAGTGAAGTTGCTCAGTCGCGTTGGACTCTGCGATCCCATGGATTGTAGCCTACCAGTTTCCTCCACCCATGGAATTTTCCAGGCAAGAGTACTGGAGTCAGTTGCCATTTCCACAGAAGTCCCTAATTATGCAATTTTTGTTAAAGCTTTGCAACTTGACTTTTCCACAGAACTTCATTTTGAAAGGTTACTGGTGGGAGCCATGTGTTACACTGGGAGTTGTGACCTCTGGAGGAGAGAATTTTGATTTGGGGTCAGAGATGAGGGTTGAGTACTTGGAGCTTATTGTGTAGCAAAGTATTATTAAAGTATAATAGAGATAGGGAAAGCTTCTGACATAAGAAGGGGACAGAAAAAGTGCCCCCTTGCTAGTTTTTAGCAAGGCATTTTATGTCAACTGTGCATACGTACTAAGTTGCTTCAGTCGTGTCCAACTCTTTGCAACCCCGTGGATTGTAGCCCAGCAGACTCCTCTGTCCATGGGATTCTCCAGGCAAGAATACTGGAATGGGTTGCCATCCCCTTCTCCAGGGGATCTTCCTGACCCATGGATCAAACCTGTGTCTCTTGTAGCTCCTGCACTGCAGGCAGATTCTTTATGTCTGTTGCTGCTGCTACTGCTGCTAAGTCGCTTCAGTCGTGTCCGACTCTGTGCGACCCCGATAAATGGCAGCCCACCAGGCTCCCCCATAGCAAGCTGCTAATCAGATAAGAGAGGCACCTCAAGGCTAAGGGAGTTTCACCAGGCCCCTCTCCCACAATATGCATTTTTGAGATAGAATGGCACAACGTATGTCATCCCCAAACATGAAACAATTGACATGAATACTGGTCTGTTAAGCCATTATCAGCCCAAGATTTGAGAAGAGAAAAAAAAGGCTAGTCTTGGGCAGAACGGGTTTCAGTTCAGTTCAGTTCAGTCACTCAGTCATGTCCGACTCTTTGTGACCCCATGAATCACAGCAAGCCAGGCCTCCCTGTCCATCACCAACTCCCGGAGTTCACTCAGACTCACATCCATCGAGTCAGTGATGCCATCCAGCCATCTCATCCTCTGTCGTCCCCTTCTCCTCCTGCCCCCAATCCCTCCCAGCATCAGAGTCTTTTCCAATGAGTCATCTCTTCGCATGAGGTGGCCAAAGTACTGGAGTTTCAGCTTTAGCATCAGTCCTTCTAAAGAAATCCCAGAGCTGATCTCCTTCAGAATGGACTGGTTGGATCTCCTTGCAGTCCAGGGGACTCTCAAGAGTCTTCTCCAACACCACAGTTCAAAAGCATCAATTCTTCGGCATTCAGCTTTCTTCACAGTCCAACTCTCACATCTATACATGACCACTGGAAAAACCATAGCCTTGACTAGAACCGGTTTAATCAACAGAGAAGGGGAAAAAAATGTCTGCCACTTGCAATTTATTTCCTCCTGCTGCTTGGAGACCTCTGGCCTTCCTACCTGTTACCCTTTCATTATGTGATTTTATCTATTATTGATTATTCTGCTACACAATTATTTTAACAGCTTTGTGGCATTACATCATATGGCTGCGATACACAGTTGTCTGCTAAGATGTAAGTATTTATGAGCAGTGCATGGTTTCATGCAAAAGACCCTTTTAATTTCACATGAAATTAAAATGATGATCTTTAAAAATTTTATGCAAAGTAAATCAATAAGATAAGGCTATCAAGGTCATTGTTAAAGGGAAAATAAGTAGGAAAATAACAAGTTTTTAAGATACAGGTGTGAAGGATTAGAGCAGTTCCTAAGATTGTTGATTATGCATATGTGAGCGTAAGAGTGTGATCAAGGCATTATATTTAAAGATTATTCGAGAAGTATTGAAAAATGTGAAAGCACTGTGTATTTGTACCGTATGGTTTTACACACGTTTATAGATACATACTAGAACAGACACAGATATAGATATAGACCATCATCACCAAATTTTTAAGGTTTATGGAGTTCATATTTTCAGTGTACAGACTATTTCAAACTGGCACTGATCATAGAGGCCTGAATGGAAGAACACCCTAGGTATTCATTTTTTTGGAGACTAGCAGACTGGAAACCAGCAAGCCAGGGTCCTACATTGTATACAACAGTATGGTTCTTTGAGAGGGTTAATAATGCCTTTTTCATAGTAAAGTTCATGGACCAGTACCATCTGCCACAGAGATATTTTGGGACTTGTTAAAATTTTGGGTTTCTGGAGCCCATCCTAAATCAAATAACTCAAATTCTCAGGTGTAACACACTGCCCAGGTGATGTGTATGGAAGTCAACGTATCAGAATGACTGGGAATTAAGCAAATGAAGAAAAAAATGCCTTCGAGCATTAGGGATTTTTTTTTATTATTATTTGTATCTCTGGCACCTAGAACAGTGCCCATGGGAAGTGACATTTAAATGTTTATTACATTGACTATTTAAACAAACACTTGTAATAAGTTCTTGCCTTATACTATAATGTGCTTCTCCAAACCATCTTGTAACAACTTTTCAAACAAATTCTCATAATCTCTGTGATCATGCCTTGCATACAGCAGGAACTTGATGAATGTTGATTACATGAATGAGTAAAATAATGTGTAGTTACACCTAATCACGCTTAACTTCAGAACAGTGGATACCACCAATAACCTAGTATGGTGTCCTTTGTCCCTAAAAGTATCAAAACTGGGAGTCAAACTCCCTGCATTTAATATATGTCAAAATTTCCACATGGCCATGAGTGAACCACTGCTTAGCCCTACTGACTTCAGCTTTGAAATCTATAAAGTAAAGGAAGTCGTGAGATTCAGTGAGATAATATCCATGAAGTTACTTTGGGATCAATTAAGTACTTTGCAAATGTAAGTTATCATTCTTATCTTTTCCACCAAGGTTGTCCCCAACAAGAACTTTTCCACCTGCCTCAGTTCTTGGGAGAGCAAGCCACTGCTCATTTCCCTGTGGCAAGCTTGAGCAAGATTGCATTTTAACAAATTTATGAATGTTTGAAATTCTTTTTTTATAGTTTTCCTTATGGGTTTTTGGGTGTGCTGGGTCTTTATTGCTGGGCAGGGTGTCCTCTGCTTGCAGTGAGTGGAGGCTGCGCTCTAGTTGTGGTGCACAGGTTACTCTGAGGTTGCTGTGGTTGCTCTTCTCTCGTTGTGGAGCATGGGCTCCATAGGACACATGGGCTTCAGTGGTGTGCCACGTGGCTCCCAGGCACCAGAGCACAGGCTCAATTGTGGTGCACAGGCTTAGTTGCTCCAAGGCATGTGGGATCTTCCTGGACCAGGGATCCAACCTGTGTCTCCTACATTGGCGGGTGGATTCTTTACCACCGAGTCACCAGGGAAGCTCCTGTTTGGAATTCTTAAGGGACAGGGATGGCAAATAAGTTGACCCATGTTCACATTTCACCTCTGGTATCCAAGGTCAACATCACTAAAGGATTATTGTTCTCTAGTTCTTATGTCCTCAAAGGTCACCTTACAAATTTCTCAGCACGGTGCCACAGCAGCCCTTCAGTAGAACCTATTCACCCTCTCTGATACAGGATAAATCTATATAAAAGTTTGTGCTATTAGATTTGAATATGAACATATTTCTTAAAGATATGAGATTATCTTATATAAGAGAAGGATGTAGACATACATACATTGTATAGTGTGTGTATATAGCATATATATACATATATGTATCATATGTATCATATGTGAGATAATACCGAGTATAACATAGGACTGTGAGTCAGTGAGTGTGTGTGTGTGTAAACTAGAGACCAAGAGGCTATTATGGTCATGTTTTTAGGTTAGGCTTTGAAAAATCACAATAAAATCTTCTGAAAGGAACTGAAAGAAGAGTAAAAATTTTATGTAGGTCTCTCAGGTCTCAGCAAATGTTATAATTAAAGTTTCAGTCTCAGTACACAAACCAGAGTTCTGTTTTATTGTTGGGGAGACCCTAGCTGGAGTCTTACCTCTTTGGAACAGGATACAAGTCTGAAAGACTTGGATAATTGAGCTTTGTGGTCAGCTGGATATAGTGATTAAAAGAGATCTTAATTTAGTTCCCTTACGGTGGAAATACAGCAGTCTTTTGGAATGCTGTCTCAACCATATCCCTTAGTATCTTACTTGAATATTTCATGTTCTAAATGATTTCTTCCCTTCAAAAAAAAAAAAACAAAAAACAAAAAACTGGCCCGCTATTAATTTGCTAACTAGTGTTAGATGTTTGATATGCAGAATCCCTGATCTCCCAAACTTCAGATAAGTGTTTCTCTGAGGTGCTCCCATAGTACACTTAATTTCCACTATTAAAATACTTATCACATTGTGCTATACTTGCCTGTATCTCCAGCTGAAGTACAGACTCCCATGGGACAAGGCTGATTCAGTATAACATCTCTGTTGATTAAACCAGAGGTCGTCAAACTTTTTCTACTTTGGGTCAGATTGTAAAACACTAGGATCTGAGGATCATACAGTTTCTGTTTCAACTGCTCAACTTGCTGATGGAGTGTGAAAGCAGCTGATTGGGTACAACTGTGCTCATGCAAACAGGAGATGGGTTGAAATTTTCCCACTGTTGTTTGGCATATGGTCAGTGCTCAACAGATTTTTATTAGTAGTAGTAGTGGTATATTAATCTAATTGAATTAATAAATGAAAATCTAATGACATATGATATCTGCTGTCATGGATCTTACATTCTAGTGGAAACTAAAGCAATTACAATATAGTATGAAAAGTCCTACATATTATGGAAGCCCAGAGATTTGGTATCCTATGAAACTGGAGGAGGGGATTAGAAAAGTCTTCCTGAAAGAGATAGATATGAAATTCCATTTTGAAGGAAAAAAAATAGAAGCAATATGCAGAAGATGAGGGAGGAAAGGGTGTTCTAGGCTACAGGAATAGCACCCATGCAGAGGCTGAGAGGCATGGAAATCTATGACACGTTTGGAGACCCGTAGGTAGTTCATTATGGGAATTTTGCCTCTGGAAGAATTGCAAAATTGCAAAATTTGCAATTTAGTTCCTCCACCTGCGCTCTAACCTCCTCGTCTTATCATTCTTTGGGACCAGCTCCATCCTATTTTCTTTATTCTCTCTCTTACTGATTCTTTCATCTTAGTAGATAAACATGCTCAAGGATTTTCTATATTTAAAACTACTGTTTCCATTTCTACAGTCACTGCTACCACAACCACCACTGTGTTAACTAAAACCACCATCCCCACCTCCATCATCACTTACACCACCACCACTGCTTCAGCATCTATCTGCACGACCACCTTTGCTGCCTCTGCCACCTCCACCATTTTCATCATCTCCAAGACCACCACAACTGCTACCCTCTACCCTCTTCACATCTACCATCTTCACCATCACCTCTCAGTTCAGTTCAGTTTAGTTGCTCAGTCGTGTCCGACTCTTTGCGACCCCATGGATCACAGCACGCCAGGCCTCCCTGTCCATCACCAATTCCCAGAGTTCACTCAGACTCACATCCATTGAGTCAGTGATGCCATCCAGCCATCTCATCTTCTGTCGTCCCTTCTCCTTTTTGCCCCAATCCCTCCCAGCATCATAGTCTTCTCCAATGAGTCAACTCTTCACATCAGGTGGCCAAAGTACTGGAGTTTCAGGTTCAGCATCATTCCTTCCAAAGAAATCCCAGGGCTGCTCTCCTTCAGAATGGACTGGTTGGATCTCCTTGCAGTCCAAGGGACTCTCAAGAGTCTTCTGCAACACCACAGTTCAAAAGCATCAATTCTTTGGCGCTCAGCTTTCTTCACAGTCCAACTCTCACATCCATACATGACCACAGGAAAAACCATAGCCTTGACTAGGCGGACCTTTGTTGGCAAAGTGATGTCTCTGCTTTTGAATATGCTATCTAGGTTGGACATAACTTTCCTTCCAAGGAGTAAACGTCTTTTAATTTCATGGCTGCAGTCACCATCTGCAGTGATTTTGGAGCCCCCCAAAATAAAGTCTGACACTGTTTCTACTGTTTCCCCCTCTATTTCCCATGAAGTGATGGGGCCGGATGCCATGATCTTTGTTTTCTGAATGTTAAGCTTTAAGCCAACTTTTTCACTCTCCTCTTTCACTTTCATCAAGAGGCTTTCTAGTTCCTCTTCACTTTCTGCCATAAGCGTGGTGTCATCTGCATATCTGAGGTTATTGATATTTCTCCCGGCAATCTTGATTCCAGCTTGTGCTTCTTCCAGCCCAGCGTTTCTCACGATGTACTCTGCATATAAGTTAAATAAACAGGGTGACAATATACAGCCTTGACGGACTCCTTTTCCTATTTGGAACCAGTCTGTTGTTCCATGTCCAGTTCTAACTGTTGCTTCCTGACCTGCATACAGACTTCTCAAGAGGCAGGCCAGGTGGTCTGGTATTCCCATCTCTTTCAGAATTTTCCACAGTTTATTGTGATCCACACAGTCAAAGGCTTTGGCATAGTCAATAAAGCAGAAACAGATGTTTTTCTGGAACTCTCTTGCTTTTTCCATGATCCAGAAGATGTTGTCAATTTGATCTCTGGTTCCTCTGCCTTTTCTAAACCAGCTTGAACATCAGGAAGTTCATGGTTCACATATTGCTGAAGCCTGGCTTGGAGAATTTTGAGCATTACTTTACTAGCATGTGAGATGAGTGCAATTGTGCGGTAGTTTGAGCATTCTTTGGCATTGCCTTTCTTTGGGATTGGAATGAAAACTGACCTTTTCCAGTCTTGTGGCCACTGCTGAGTTTTCCAAGTTTGCTGACATATTGAGTGCAGCACTTTCACAGCATCATCTTTCAGGATTTGGAATAGCTCAACTGGAATTCCATCACCTCCACTAGCTTTGTTCATAGTGATGCTTTCTAAGACCCACTTGACTTCACATTCCAGGATGTCTGTCTCTAGGTCAGTGATCACACCATCATGATTATCTGGGTTGTGAAGATCTTTTTTGTACAGTTCTTCTGTGTATTCTTGCCACCTCTTCTTGATATCTTCTGCTTCTGTTAGGTCCATACAATTTCTGTCCTTTATCGAGCCCATCTTTGCATGAAATGTTCCCTTGGTATCTCTAATTTTCTAGAAGAGATCTCTAGTCTTTCCCATTCTGTTGTTTTCCTCTATTTCTTTGCATTGATCGCTGAGAAAGGCTTTCTTATCTCTTCTTGCTATTCTTTGGAACTCTACATTCAGATGCTTTTATCTTTCCTTTTCTCCTTTGCTTTTCGCTTCTCTTCTTTTCACAGCTATTTGTAAGGCCTCCCCAGACAGCCATTTTGCTTTTTTGCATTTCTTTTCCATGGGGATGGTCTTGATCCCTGTCTCCTGGACAATGTCACGAACCTCCGTCCATAGTTTATCAGGCACTCTATCTATCAGATCTAGTCCCTTAAGTCTATTTCTCACTTCCACTGTATAATCATAAGGGATTTGATTTAGGTCATACCTGAATGGTCTAGTGGTTTTCCCTACTTTCTTCAATTTAAGTCTGAATTTGGTAATAAGGAGTTCATGATCTGAGCCACAGTCAGCTCCTCATCTTGTTTTTGTTGACTGTATAGAGCTTCTCCATTTTTGGCTGCAAAGAATATAATCAATCTGATTTCAGTGTTGACCATCTGGTGATGTCCATGTGTAGAGTCTTCTCTTGTGTTGTTGGAAGAGGGTGTTTGCTATGACCAGTGCATTTTCTTGGCAAAACTCTATTAGTCTTTGCCCTGCTTCATTCCGTGTTCCAAGGCCAAATTTGCCTGTTACTCCAGGTGTTTCTTGACTTCCTACTTTTGCATTCCAGTCCCCTATAATGAAAAGGACATCTTTTTTGAGTGTTAGTTCTAAAAGGTCTTGGAGGCCTTCATAGAACCGTTCAACTTCAGCTTCTTCAGCATTACTGGTTGGGGCATAGACTTGGATTACTGTGATATTGAATGGTCTGCCTTGGAAACCATCACCTCTGCTGCTCCTAACCACCTCGACTTACCATCACCACCACTGCCATATCCACAGTGAATGCTTCCTTTAGTCCTCTGTCATTTTAAATCAGTCATGACATCTTTCTGTTTCATAGACAACCTTCTCTTTCATGATGAAATGTCATTTAAAAAGTATGTACTTATTTATTTATATGTATGTGTTTGGCTGCACTGGGTCTTCATTGCTATGTGTGGGCTGTCTCTAGTTGTGGTGAGAAGGGGCTACTCTTCATCGTGTTGCAAGGGCACCTCATTGTGCTGGCTTCTCTCGTTGTGGAGCACGGGCTCTAGGTTGCAGGACTGGTGGGCTCTAGAGCACCAGCTCAGTAGTTGTGGCACACAGGCTCAGCTGCTTCTTAGTAAGTGGAATCCTGCCAGACCAGGGATCGAACCCATGTCCCCCGTATTGGCAGGCAGGCTCCCAACCACTGGACCACCAGGGAAGTCCCCACAGACAAACGTCTTGAAAGATTATGTACTTGCTTTTTCCTGTCTCTCTCATTTGTTGTTCAGTCAACTAGAATCTGATTTCTATTCTCATTGCTCCATTGGAATTATTTGAAATAAGGTCACTATTTACCGTGATCATTATAGTGCCACATTCAGTGGACCCTTTGACACTTAACATATTTGATTTCTCAGTATCAAATGGGCTTTGTATGGGCTTTGTAATACTTTTTGTATTTTTTTTTAAATTTCTGGTTGCCTCCTAATTTTCCTCTTTTCAGTCTTCTCTAAGGCTCCTTGTCATCCCTGTCAGTTACCCTTTAATGTGTGAGTTTTCCTTGGATATCTGCTGATATCAAAATCTTTAATCAACCGTGTATTTAATCTCTCATACTCAGTTCCTACAACAGTGAGTAAGAACAAGACAGTTTGCCATAAGTGAGCAGGTAGACTTGGGAAAGAGGTGAACATTTAGCATAGGTGCTGGGAGAAGTAAGAAAAAGAGCAGACTAAGAAATGCTGATCAGCGCATGGAGCCCAGCCGAAGCTGCAGATCTTAAATTTGTGGTATCTTCAAACCACGCGGTTGTAGATTTTTTCCCCCAACATCCTAAGAATAAGAAAAAAAAATTGATTAGGTTAATATGTGGCTAAAAAAGAGGGTAAAATTTCTAAATAATTTCCTTATAGTCTTAACTGGGACTGTTCCCTCAACTGACATATCGTAAGATAGTTGAAAAGGTATGACTGTCAAAAAACACTGATCTCTAAACATTTTGTTGTTAAATCAACACGTTCTTGTTTGATATAATAACTCTTTATTCTCTCCATCCTTCATTTTCAAAGATGTTGTAAAATCTATATTTATTTTAAAAAACTAATACGAAATAAAGTTAGATTTGTCTAGAGATTTAAGTGTGGTATCTGTAGACTTTTTAAAGATGATTTTGTAACACCAAATCCTGAAGTGACGAAATAAATTTGATGTATGCATTTGGAGCTGTATCTGACTCCCCTCAAAAGAGGCTACTTTGTATTTTCAGGACTGGGTCTAAACTAGTTTATTTTTAACTAGAATTCCTATTTGACCACGCATGGATAATTGCATGGCTGAATTCGTATATGTTATTTGGTTTTCCATTTCATTTTGTCTGCTGCAGATCCTTGGATATGATACTTAAAATGACAAAGTCAGAGAAAATTTTATTTTGGAGAAAATCCAAGCATTTTAACATGGCCTTTCATTAGTGGTCCCCTGTCTATCTCTGCAGCCTCAACTTGCCGTTCCTCCTAACCTCAGAGCATATGTTGCAGCCACATTGAATTACTTCCAAGTCCTCAAACATGCCACACCCTCCTCGCCGTCTCATTCTTGAACATGCTGTTCATTCACAGTGGGTTACATTCTGTCCTAACTAATACCTGTGAGTTCTTCAAAGCTTCACACTGGGAAGTCCTCTCTGATACTCTAATACTAACTGTGTCATAGGACTGAATATGTCACATATTCCATCTTTGTTGCTCCTGCTAGATAGTAAGATCCTTGAATACTGTATTTTTAAAAATTCAGTTCAGTTCAGTCGCTCAGTCGTGTCTGACTCTTTGCGACCCCATGAATCACAGCATGCCAGGCTTCCCTGTTCATCACCAACTCCCGGAGTTCACTCAAACTCACGTCCATCGAGTCGGTGATGCCATCCAACCATCTCATCCTCTGTCGTCCCCTTCTCCTCCTGCCCCCAATCCCTCCCAGCATCAGAGTCTTTTCCAATGAGTCAATCTTCGCATGAGGTGGCCAAAGTACTGGAGTTTCAGCTTTAGCATCATTCCTTCCAAAGAAATCCCAGGGCTGATCTCCTTCAGAATGGACTGGTTGGATCTCCTTGCAGTCCAAGGGACTCTCAAGAGTCTTGTAGTTATTTTTGGCGATGCTGGGTCCTCCTTGCTGCTTGTGGGCTACAATGTAATCAAAGTGCTCCAGTCTCTCAGTGCAGTGGCTTCTCTTGTGGAGCACAGGCTCCAGGGCGCGTGGGCTTCAGTAGCTGCAGCACACAGGCTTAGTTGCCTTACAGCATGTGGAATCCTCCCAGACCAGGAATCGAACCTGTGTCCCCTACAGGCAGATTCTTAAGCGCTGGACCACCAGGGAAGTCCCAAAGGCTCTGTTTTTGTCCTTATATACCTACCGCTTAGCGCAAGACTTGACAATGGAAGACTTTCAATTATTGTTATTTGGTTGAATGAATGAATGAAATTACTCTCTGTGTTCCATTTTTTTGGGGGGTGGGACTGAAAAATGAAAATTTAATGTTGCAGGAAAGGCAGATGCTTAGGGGGTAGATTCCAGCAGGGGGCACCATCCTGTCCTTGGTCTTGGGCTAGCGATGCAGAAGCAAGAAGTGCAGGGCCCGGCACACAGGTGTGTACCCCAGACGGCTCAGATGTAGGTAGTCATACATATCATAGTGGCTGATGGTACCATATGGGTGCACCAAGCCAGGATCTGCATCCAGGTAGTGGGCCTGTGGGTGGCCAACCAGTCACCTGTCGGTTTTTCTCTGGAAGTGGGTTGCGGCCCTGGCCCCAGATAAGCAGGCGGAGCACTGTGAGCCCATGCATGGGGCTGCCGCTGCGTTCACCAGTTGCACTACGGCCTTGATGCCGCCAGCCACCTACCTGCTCTGTGGTGCGCCCATGGTTGTTGGTACCTACCCAGACCACCGCCGTCTAGGGGCGGAGGTGTTCCAGCTCTGTGTTCTCCTTCTCCCGATTCCACAGCCCATGCTGCGTGCTGTCACAGCCAATGCCAAAGGTAAGTGCGTGCAGAGGGGAAAAGAGCTCCTGCCAGATTTCCCCACTGGTCCCTGAGCTGGACCAAGGAGTCCCTGATGAAGACTTCAGGTTCCTCATCTTTGCTATCGGCTACCACAATGCGGCTTCCCTGATAGCTCAGTTGGTAAAGAATCTGCCTGCAATGCAGGAGACCCCTGTTCGATTCCTAGGTCGGGAAGATCTGCTGGAGAAGGGATAGGTTACCCACTCCAGTATCCTTGGGCTTCCCTGTGGCTCAGCTGGTAAAGGATCCGCCTGCAATGAGAGAGGCCTGGGTTTGATCCTGGGTTGGGAAGACCCCCTGGAGTAGGGAAAGGCTACCCACTCCAGTATTCTGGCCTGGAAAATTCCATGGCCTGGAGAAGCCCATGGGGTCACAAAGAGTTGGACAAGACTGAGCGACTTTCACTTTCACGATGGTGCAGGGACACCCGGCACCCAGAGCCCCGCATGTCTGTGCACTCGGCGTGAGCTTGCTGGCTGGGTTCCTTTCTCCACTAGTCTTGGGGCCTCAGCTCCTTCACTTAGGAGGGGAGGTGGGATTGGGAACCCTCGCTTCCCCCATGGCGGTCACACAGTGGGCTCATCTGCAGCTTCCTGCCCCCAGGGGAGTAGGGGGGGATCACTCTTGGGCGGCTGCTGGCGCACGCTGGGGGAGCGTGGGGGTCCATTTTTCTTTTTAAATCACATTACTCTGATATATTTTGTCATATGTCATAGCTTCTTGAATATAAATTTGTTTTAGTAGTACTGAATGCTAAGAGCATCTCTCCATGTTTTTGCATCTCTGTAGATGTCTAGTGTTATTCATCAGAGATTTTGTGTTATTCCTGCTTCCATAAACTTTGCCTCCTCTATGTTCATGCATTCACTTGCTTTCACCTTCAAGCCTAGATTGGTTCCTGCTGCAACAGGAAGAATATAGGAGGCTTCCTGCCAGCTCTCCTTTTTGCTCATACCTGGTATGTGTTCTGCTCATCTTACTTATAAGTAATCTGGTTCCTGCTGATCTGCCTGGCTTTTGACCATCTACCTTGCCTTCCAGCTTTGGGAATCTTCAGTTCATCCATGTCTCCTTGTCTCTCACTCGCCTTCTCTTTGCTCTGATCCTCCAGGCAGGCACTGATTTCTGCTTTTCTTCTTGGTTCCTGACTGACCCCAACATTTTGACCTCTGACTCATCTGTGTGTGTGAATTATGGACTAACCTGTATAAGTGCTGTTTCACCACCTCACCTGGATCCCTTTCTTTGAGCATGCCTTAACTTTCCTGGTATTACATTCATGTGTTATTATATTAAGCTACAGGTCTGCCTCTGACATGGTATTTCTTTTGAACAAAAATACTATTCATATTTCTTCAAGCTGTGATTATGGAAGCTGAGGTAGAGAGACATAAACTCTAAGCCAACTGCTATGTTATTTATGGTATATATATACAAAACATATCACTAATGAATCTGAAGTGTGTTAGTTACTCAGTTGTGTCCAACTCTTTGCAACCCCATGGACCATAGCCTACCAGGCTCCTCTGTCCATGGGATTCTCCAGGCAAGAATAGTGGAGTGGGTTGTCATTTCCTTCTCCAGGGGATCTGAAAGTAGTGTTTAATCTCCCACATACTAATTAAGTATTCTTGTGACTGTGACTGTACATCTGTGGAATATCTGTGGAATCTAAAGTACATGGAGATGTTTAGGGCCCCTGCAAAATCATTGAATCTGAATCTTGAGATGGGACCTCAACAGATATATTTTCAGAAACTTCATGAATCATTTTGATGGATATCATGGGTTGAAGTTGAACAGCATTGCTGCACTAATGATAACCCTAAACATCATATATTGGATGTGACAATGAGTATCTCAAATGTTTGATGACTAACAAATACCAATATTATTCATTGCTACCTGTTGCGTCTAGTTTCTCATTTAATTAACCTTCAAGTCAACATTATGAGCCAGGTGCTATTGTATGCTGCTGCTGCTAAGTCGCTTCAGTCATGTCTGACTCTGTGCGACCCCATAGACGGCAGCCCATCAGGCTACCCCGTTCCTGGGTTTCTCCAGGCAAGAACACTGGAGTAGGTTGCCATTTCCTTCTCCAATGCATGAAAGTGAAAAGTGAAAGTGAAGTCACTCCGTCGTGTCTGACTCTTTGAGACCCCATGGACTGCAGCCTACCAGGCTCCTCCATCCATGGGACTTTCCAGGCAAGAGCACTGGAGGGTGCTATTGTATAGAAGATGCTTAAATGTGAGGGGACCAAGGTTACATAATTAATTGCAGAGTAAGAACTTAAATCCAAGTCTTCTTTATGCTTAAATATTGTGCTGTATGGCATAATATAGCTCATTGACCAAATTTCCTTCTAAATGGTATAATTATTATTTAATCCATAGCTTTATTACTATAGTCAATAAATTCAAAAGAAATCCAATTATCTCATTACCTTGCTTAGGGATTCCTATAGTCTTCTCACTGCCAACCATAAAGAATAAACTTTCCTTATTATGGTGTAAAATATCCTTCACAATCTATCTTCCAATTCCTCCTTCAATTCTGTCTTCATGATCTATCATTTCCTCTTTACAGTGATCGTACTGAATTTCCCATCTTCTTGGTAACATACAAACTCTGAAACAATAAAATGCCTTCGTATTGGGATTTGAGGGTCATTTGAGGGTCAGATTTTGAAGCAATTGAGGAAGAGCTATAGGAAGCAGGGATCCATGGGATCAGCTTTGTTATGAGCAAAGTGGAATTGGAAGAGGCACCAGTATCCTCCTGAACTGAGCTTACCCGGCTGGTCACAGATGAAGCAGCTGGATAGCTACAGTCTTCCCACCTGGGCTATTATTTTTACTATTAGGAGTCATCAAACAATGTTTTTGAACTGTGACTACCTTCAGAGAAAGGTAAGATCCTAAGTGTGAATTTCCAAAAAATGAGCAAACCCATATATCCAGCCCCCAAATAAAACCCCCAGATCTAACCAACAGTGCAGAGACCTCTCTTAGGCCCTCTCCCAGTCACTCTCTCCCCCAGGGCTAACCACTGTCTCGACTTCTGACACTATAAGATGTATTTTGCTTGTTTCTGAATTTC
Organism: Bos javanicus; assembly: GCF_032452875.1. Taxonomy (NCBI): domain Eukaryota; kingdom Metazoa; phylum Chordata; class Mammalia; order Artiodactyla; family Bovidae; genus Bos; species Bos javanicus. The sequence goes on along the minus strand of NC_083881.1, from coordinate 54,848,945 downwards.
ATAAAATTTAACCGTGACAGAACATACTCTTTTTCTGTCTTACGTCTGCTCAACATTGTGAGATTCGCTCATGTTTTTGGATGCAGTAATAGTTTGTTCATTCTCATTGCTATATAGTATCCCCATAAATTAATACGCTTCAGTTTATTTATCCTTTTTACTGCCGAGGGACTGAGTTATTTGCAGTTTTTGGCTATTACAAATAGTACATAATATTATTCCATGTGTTTTATGGTGAAAATATGTACCCAGAGAGGAAGATATATACTCACAGAAGAGGAATTGCTGCAGGATATAGATCCAGTCAGCTCTATCTGATGCTTTCAAACTGACTTCCGAAGATTTATGTTTCCATCAACAGCAGATGAAAATTCCAGTTATTCTTCATTCTAGAATAGGACTTGGTGTTGTCTGGCTTATTCATTTAAGCCATTCTGGTGGGTATGAGGTGTTATTACAATGCTCTTTAAATTGCATTCCTGTGATGACTAATGAAGTGGTGACCCTTTTTATTGGCCATTCGGATATTCTCTTTTAGGTCCATGGAGGATTTTGCAAATTTTCTAACTGTGCCTGTCTCATTTAAAAATTTCTGTAAGAATTCTTTGTATATTCTGGATATGGGTTCCTTGTCAGATATAGGTATTGCAAATATACTGTATGAATAATTTAAATCTGCAGTTGGTTTAGTGTAGACACCCTCCAATTACCAACTACTGGTGGTGTCAGCCTGGTGTGCAGTTGAATCTCCTGAGTGGATTTAACAAAACACAACTCTAGAGACTTATTCCTGAGAACATGAATCAGAATCTCAGAGGTGGGGACTGACTCTGCATACTCTTAATCATTGTATCCCAAGTGCCTAAATAACCACACTTCTTAACTGAAACAGGTATTTAAAATTTAATCTTTAGTTCAAGATTCAGTCTTTCACCAAACCATGCATATATATACCCAGTACAATTTAAATGCATTTTCTCGCATGATTAAAGTAAATTACCTAGTTTATAGGACTTGAAAAACAAGAAAAAATAAGAATTTATTTTTACATGTTTACTAGGTATTCATGAGGATAATAAACTTTCTAATAGAATATTTAACAATATATAAAAATGAAAGTCATTTAAAATTGCTTTTAACTTATTCCACATTAAACAATACCACGAATTAAAACATTTTTAAGGGGGAGTTACGTGATTTTATGGAATCCACCTGCTAATGCAGGAGACGCAGTTGCGGGTTCGATCCCTGGATCGGAAAGATCCCCTGGAGAAGGAAATAGCAACCCACTCCAGTATTCTTGCCTCGAAAATTCCATGGATAGAAGAGCCAGGGAGGCTATAGTCCATGGGGTTACAAAAAGTTGGACACGACTGAGCGACTTCACTTGCACTTTTCACTTTCATGCATTGGAGAAGGAAATGGCAACCCACTCCAGTGTTCTTGCCTGGAGAATCCCAGGGACGGGGGGAGCCTGGTGGGCTGCTGTCTATGGTGTCGCACAGAGTCGGACACGACTTGAAGCGACTTAGCAGCAGCAGCAGCAGCAGAGCACGTACGCAAAAAGAATGTGATTAGATAGCTTAGCCGGGGAAGTTTATAGCTCAAAATCAGCTGGGTTATGTGGCTCTGGAGGGGGAAATGGGTAGAAATTAAAAGGCTGCAAGTTGTGGCTCATGATTAAGAAAATGGGGTGACAGCTGCCCAACACTGAAGATGCCTTTCAGGAGGCTGTGAATGACACATTATGAAGGGTAATCACACGGAGTGTGAATTTCCGTTTGGATGGAAATATCCACACTGGGTCAGATTGTTACAGATGTATCCAGACTGTTACAGATGACCTGTAACAGTACCTTGCAGCTTTAAACTCTATGTATTTCTGCAGTGTGACCCCTGATGTAGTGCAAACACAGTTCTTGTCCTGGAAGTGAAATCCTCCCAACCCCCTCTGCTCTTGATATTTTTGCCCTGAATGAAGGGCATCACCTTAGGGTTTTGAAAGTCACCCTTTGAAAGAAATTTCACTGAAAGGAGATTTTCCTGTCATTGATCTAGCAGAGAGGTTCTTGTCATCAGACTTTGTTCCTCTTTTTGGATTTATTCTTGCTCTATATTTTTAGGGACCTCCCTGAGTTAGATCCAAGATGTTCTGTGAAATGGAAATGTAGCTGAGTGGAAAGCAAGATTGACAGTGAAAATTCTCAATCTGCCATGTACAAGGGATAATTTTTCAACATTGAATATAAAAAGCTCTGCCTGAGGGTTGCATTATAGCCAGTGGGGTGTCCTGTCAACCAACATGCTGGGAAAGAGGTTTATACAACTCATTCTTTTCAGTAATTATTGCCTTAAGTGAGAGCATCCAAGCATACTAAATGAGACTTAGTTCATAATTGTCAGATATTCGTATAATGGATTCAGCTAAAAGGATTTTAAACATTTGGGACAATTTGTCCCTCTGTTCTAGAAGCTGCACAGGGCATGCATGGTATGAATTTGCCCCTTGAAATTGGCGAGAGGATGATGTGAGAACCTTGGATGCCTGGCTTTAGTTAGGAATGTTTCCTGTCTTTCTTGCCACCCAACACTGCATCGCTGGTGTAACGCAGGCCTGTAACAAACAAAAATATCCGCAGGACATTACCGACTCCAGGGTGCACTAAAATCTGGAGCTTAATTCTCAGGCTGAAAACCCACAATCACCAATATTTTCAGCTGGTTTCTTAACTTGTGTTTCCAAGTACTCTAGGAGATTCAGTAGGCAGCTTTTTAGTCTTATGTTAGAAAGTGTGCTGTGTTAATCCCCTGGACTACTCAACATATAGGGCCCACACTAAAGACTGTCAAAGTTTTGGTATGAAGAAACATGAGAGTTCTAATGAGTCTTCTCTTAGATCTCTAATACACAGGGTGTATAACCCACAGCAGGGAAATCACACCATGTCTGTCAGTCAAAATTGTCCTAAATTTTCATATTTCAATGGGGTTGGCATGCAATTAACAGAGTTAGAAGCCACTTGAAGATCTCTTATAATATTGTCTTGGGAACATTTTGGGAGCTTCCTGAGAAAATATTATTTGATTATGGCTCAGATGGTAAAGAATCTGCCTGCAATGCAGGAGACTCGAATTCAGTTCCTGGGTTGGGAAGATCCCCTGGAGGAGAGAATGGCAACCCACTCCAATATTCTTGCCTGGAGAATTCTATGGACATAGGAGCCTGGTGGGCTATATAGTCCATGGGTTTGCAAAGAGTCAGACACAACTGAGTGACTAACACTTTCATTTTGATAAACAAATATCCAAGACCTGTGGTCTTTAAGCATGTATGGATCTCTGACTTACCCTCAGAGAAACTTTCTATGCAGATGGAACCTCCCTGGTGGGAATGTTCATTTTAGAGGTCCTCTTGGTTAAAGGGGAATCCTTGAGTCTATATAGCATTCTATTTCACAGCCATACCCAGATACTGTTGTGGATGAACCACATTTTTTCCATCTTTTAAAAGTACTGATTAGTTTTCACAGGTAATACAGGAGTACACTCCTGCGGGAGTATTTCAAGCAAGGAAGAACTATAATCAGGATCATTAAGAGTTAATCTGTTTTCACTCCTGCCTCTAATTCCACTCCAGCTGACCGTATCCTAAAGGTAGTCATTATTAATAGCAGAATATCATTTTCTGATCTTTTTAATGCATGTATATTTATATGTATGAGCACATACAAATCAATAGTTGAGAAAATAGTAAAGGAATCTTAGAGTACTTTTTTTTCTATTTGCTTTTTCATTTAAAAAATAAATTATGTTAAACCAGAAACCATTAGTTTTGGGGATTGTTTACTGTTGTCCCTGTTTACAAACTCAGAACTGGAGTTTCCCAAAGGCCCCCCTCACACATGGGCTGTCCTATTTCATTTACTGCCCCCCACCCCCCGCCCCATTGTCCTTTCTATTGTCTCACAGTCCAGCTGCATCAAGAGGAGAAACACTTCATTCAGTGCAACAATTCAGAAAGCCTTGTCTGTGTTTTCGAATTAAACTATGTGTAAGATTTCTGAACCAACAGAGGGAGAAAATGGAATGACAAACAAAGATTTCAATTTAAAGAGCTGAGGAGTCTACATAGGTTACTCAAGAAGCAAAAGAATATTTCTTACAGCCTCAGAGAGAGAAATGGGATAATTGCTAAGAAAAATGGGTCTGTCTGACTTATTATGCTATTTCCACCAAATTCTAGTAGCTTCTCTTATCCCTTCTTTTATGACCATTTGACATCTGAGCAGAAGGCAAGAGCTCTTCCTGCAAAAGTTGAGCTTGATTGCTTACAATTTCTGCCCCCAGGGGTTCCTACCCCTCCCTTGATTAGGAGAAATGGCCCCCTGCTCATCCTGTCAAGATGCCCAGGCCGCACAGTGAATAGGGGAGAAATCTCATTTTGGAGACAAGCATTCTCTGTGAACTCTATTAAGCAACAAAGCAGCCAGGCTTTCACGAGGTCATATTTACAGGATATAATCACCAACTTCTTGGGTGCAGTAGAAGGCCCCTGCCGGAGTCCACTCTTTCCATGTTCGTCAATGTGATTATTTCACGATAACAGCTTTCTCGAGGGAGTCTGAGATGCTTTCTGCACATTTTAATGAGCCTGTCATTCTGCCTCAATTCTTTCCCTCAGTCTTTATTTCTTCTCTGCCTCTTTTCTTTCCTGTTGTTAGCCACATGTATTTAGAAGGCTGAGAGGACACAGAGGTTTTAAAATGTCATCCATCATGGATGGAAATCTATTGTCTTCCCTTCTGGAAATGTAGCAATATTGCATTGTCTTGGCTTAACAAGGTTAAAGATACTCTATATCTGTGTTCTGAGGAAAAAACAAACAAACAAACTGTATAATTGAGTATGAAATTTCGGTATGCTCCTAAATAAAGATAATCTTAGTTTTCAAGAAGCATTGAAACACATTAGGTGCAGTTATAATTAAGAGCATTGCAACAAATAATCCTGGTAGTAAAAGATTTCAGAGTCCTATCCAATGACCCAGCAAATGTAAGATTCTGTGGTTATGGTTTTGCTGTAATTCACTAAAAGAGGCTATATATAGATAATAGACCCAGTGGTTCTAAGGTTAACGTTTTCATTTGGAAGTGTTACTTAATTTAACAACAAATACTGAATATGAGATTCATAAAATTTGTTTTTTATTTTTAATAACAGAAAAAATATATAAATAAAGGAATGGTCAGAATATTTGATTTCGTTTCTGTTACTCATGTCATTCCATATTTATTAAATTTATACTTAATTTTCAACATATTTAATAATTTTCTTTTACACTAGAGTTTGAATTTTACAACTATTAATAAATTTACCCTGGGATTTAGTATTAAAAAATAGTACAATAAGATTTGATTTTATAACTAGGTTTACCTTGGGATTTGCTATGTAAGGACTGTAGATTAGATATATTTTAATGAATTTCAGCTATCCATTGACGACTTTTTATTCTCATTTTTTCAGATGGCTTTTGTTAATGAATGATGTCTGTGACTAATGCTCCCTGTAGCTTCACCTATTTAAATTAATCTGGCTCTTTATCCTTTGTAAACATATGTATGATCTGCTTCAATCAGATTTTCTGAAAACAAAGGGAAGTATTCCAATCTTTTCCCAGAGGTTTAAAAATGATATGCATTGAACTAATCCAATTGGACTAATATGATTATTTGTGTGTGTGTATGCAGAAGAGCATAGACTGCTCAATAATATATGAGAAAGGAGAGATGACTATTCTCCTCCCAGCTTCTTTGCATCTGGATCCGGGAGAGAAGGTGTCTGCGGAGTCAATACTCACGAGGCTGCTGGGCTGCAAAGCTTTGCCTTAGGAACAGTGTCCTCTCTTCTTCTGAAAATAAGGATACATTCTCCAAATCAGGCAAAGATGATGTGTTGGCTCACCTTCATTCACACATTTTTTTCTAGCCGGAATGAGGGATCTATATGCACAGACTCAGGCTCCCACCTGGCCACCAGAGTGGCGAAACAAAGGCCTGGGTCTATCCAGGTTGGGCTGGCTGAGGGAAGGACACTCCTTCAGTCTGAGCCTGGATGTGGGTCCACGAGGCCGCCCCTCAGACACCTCCATAGTGCGTGTTTTGGTCCGTCTAGGAGGCAATAACAAAATATCTCAGATGGACTGGTCTTAGAAACAACAGAAATTTCTCTGGGATCTTCCTGGACCAGGAATCAAACCAGTGTTCCTTGCATTGCAAGGCAGACTCTTAGCCACTGGACCATGAGGGAAGCTCCTATATCCATTCTTAATTCAAAAAAAACTATTCAGAAGCAAATTCAGGAAGCTGTATTTCTACTATAAATGGAGATGCAGTGTTACTGCAATAGAGATGAGAAAACCATGAAAATAAAAACACAACGACTACAAAAATCTACCTGTGCTCCTGTGAAATCAGCTTGCACCTCATGCTGAGCTTGCACCTCCGCAGTGGCATGCATGCTACCTTTTGGAAAGCACTGCTCAACTGTACCACCTATCAGACTATCCAAAGGCAAGCTTTTAAAGATTTTTCTGAAGAAGATTTACAGGTCGTACTACAATTATAGCTTATAAAAGAGACAGCAAGGAGTTAAATAAAATTGTTAATGATCACATTGATTTCTAGTTGTCACAGTAAAAAGTGTCAATCTTATTTTAGTGCAAATGCAGCAAATCTTGGTTGACTATGCACTAACTGAGTTCTAAACAGAGTGTGATGGGAAGCTTTTGAAGTGTTTCTTAGCCCATCTTTCCTATGGTCTTTAACTCAAGAGGGAAAGTACTACACACAGATTATTTTAAAATGAGATCAGCAGAACAATGAAAATGGGATGCTGTGCCTGGAGGGGTAAATGTTCTTACCACAAACTATCTGTCAGGCTGGATTTGTTAGAGTCTATGAAAGGATGACTATGAACTTACAATAAAACACAGCATTGTCTTTAGATTTGGGAATGGTCAAAGACTGTTGCTAGACCAGGCTTAATTACATGTGTCATTTCACTTGGTGGCACTCTAGAGTCACAAAAATCTCAAAGGGATCCATTATTTGTCTTAACAGTTTAAGTATACAAGTCACGTTACATTTGATTTTTCTCTTTCTTTTCATCTCTAGATGCTGATTTGTATGTTTAAAAGAAATGCAGTAGGAAGAGTCTGCATTCAGATGCTTTTATTATTTGATCTGTTAAGAATGAATCAACATAGGAGCTGAACACTTAATAAGTTGAGAGCCAGAAACAAAGAATATTATCATTTAAAACTTTTCAAATTTGTTATACTTCTCAACTCAAGATTATAAAGTACCAATTTCTACTAAATACATAAAAGTGCTGCCAACTCTAGAAATTTCAGAGAGAATAGTAAGCATTAACTAGTCATATAAAAATAGAACTTTGTGACCAGTAATGAAGGGGTGTTTATTTCCTACATTATTCCAAATGTATAATTTTCGTTGTTCCTTTTCAAATTACAACCGGATACAAAACAAAATACTCTTTTATTCAGAAAGGATATTATTAAGTTTTCTTTAAGGAAAAAAAAAAAAAAAAGAGCTGTGTGCAGACACGTCTCAAAAATGGACCCAAAGATGAATGAAATAGCTTATTAACATGATTTGATATTTTCAAGAGATGAAGTCATATCATTTAATTCTTTAGCCTTCGTGCTGATTTGATTACCATTCACGATTTGTGATCCTAGGTTACGAGAAAGAGACTTAGTTTAGACAAAGCTGAGATTGCACTCATGAGTCCGTGAGCTTCTGTTCTGTTGTCTCATCTGTGATTTCAGAGTTTCTCTAGACCTTAAGAGAATCGGGGGGTCACATGCCAGTGAGACTCCCTTTCCTTTACTGAAAGTCATGTGGCTTCCCCCATAGCTGGCTCTAGAGTTCTTTGAGTCTCATGACTGCTGTCTCAGAGAGGTCAATGGGGAGACTTCAGGGAGCCACAACCCCTGTCCCACAAATTGTACACAGTGTTGTCCATCCTTGGAGAAGGAAATGGCAACCCACTCCAGGGTTCTTGCCTGGAGAATCCCATGGACGGAGAAGCCTGGTAGGCTGCAGTCCATGGGGTCCCACAGAGTCGGACACGACTGAAGCGACTTGGCAGGCGGCAGCAGCAGTTGTCTGCCCTGCTCCCACCTGGGAGGATCTCATCACTTCCAGAAGATTCTTCAAGGATTCATTAATTTTAAAAAGTTGAAAACTGGTCCTCCAATGCCTCTATAATCAGGGGCTGCCCAGGTGGCACAGTGGTAAAGAATTTGCTTGCCCATGCAGTGGACACGGGGGATGCTGATTTGATCCCTAGGTCAGGAAGATCCCCTAGAGAAGGAAATGGCAACCCACCCCAGTATTCTTGCCTAGAGAATCCCATGGACAGAAGAGCCTGGGGGATAGGCTATAGTCCATGAGGTTGCAAAGAGTCTGGCATGACTGAGCGTGCAAGCATTCATGACTCACTTTGTTGCAATTCATAGTCCCAGCGCAACTGCCTCTACATTATGTGAGTCGAAATCTTTTCAGGGTGAAATAGGTGAGATCTCTTTTTAAAAAATCTATCATGGTAAAATACACACAATGTAATATTTTTCATTTTAACTGTAAGGGCATAATTCAGTGGCACTAAATACATTAACAATATATAACAATCATCACTTCCCTGTAACCATTAAATAGTAACTACCCTCCCCCACCCACTACCCTCCTCTCAGAAAATGTTAACCTCTATTCTACTTTCTGTCTTCATGAATTTCCCTATTCTAGTTACCTCATATAAGTGGAATCATACAATATTTACCCTTATATATCTTTTTTCACCAAGCATAGTATTTTCACAGTCCCTCTGAGTTGTAGCAGCTATGAACATTTCACTCCTTTTTAGTGCTGATTAATATTCTGGTGTGTACATATAGCACATTTTGTAATCCAATCATCTGTTGATGGACATTTGGGTTGTTTCCACCTTTTGGCTATTGTGAATAATGTTGCTATGAACATTGGTTTCAGTTCTTTTATTATTTTGGATTTATACCTAGGAATGAGATTTGTGGATAAGATCTCTTTTTCTGATTAAAAAAATCTCAAGGTAGTTTTTTCTTTTCACCACCAAGCAAAACTTTTGCCACAGAATCACCCAAAATCAGTTGTTATTCCCTATTCAGTTTGCTATAAGTGATATGAACCCACCTGGGTATCTTCCTGATCACCCTACTTTCCAATTGCAAGTCCTTCTCTCATGCTCTTGCCTTGTTAAACACTTGGAAACAAAATCCATCAAAGATGGAGATAGTTTATTTTTATCTTGAGCATAGATCTCATAGATCTCACTCTTTTTTCAATATTCATGACACATAGAGAAATTTTTACTGCCTGAAAGAGATATAATGAAAGAGAAATAATAATTTCACCTAGGCATTATTTCCATACAATTTTCAGAATTTACTTTGTAAATTACTTGAAATGGCACCTGTCACCAATGAACAGGATGAAAAATAAGGGCAAATCATTTCCCTTGTGAAAATAATTATTCTGGACACGGCCCTAATTTACCAACCCTGAAAAAGTCAGTTTCTATTTATAAAGACCTTGACATATCCACGGAATTGAGAAGTTTAAGTAAATATCACGAGCTTGTGTTTGCTGGTCCCTGGGGTAACTGCTTAATACAAGTTCCCCTGGAGATCTTTATCCTCAGAAATCTTATTAAAATGATGACATTATCAAGGTGTTGGAGGATGGGAGACAAAAATAAAATTAAAGGTAGATGCATAGTGGGAACTTGACCTGAGGAATTCATTTTCACGGAGATACTTTGTCATTTCTTCCAAACTCATCCTCACTCCATCAGAGAGGCAAAAGAGTTGGAATGGATATAATCCTTTGGGACTCATAGTTAATTATCCTAAATAATGTGGTAGACACTGCCCGTGAATGGGAATGGAAGTCAAGTATCTCAGGGATCCGCAGCGCCCACGTCACCTCACTCACTCCCTGCTGTCAGATTTACCCTGGATTAGCTCTGGTTCCATAAGTTTGCCCTATTTTGGAGAATAATGGAATCACAGAATTGAAAGTTTGGAAGGCATTTGTTCTCCTGCGTTTGAATTCTGTTTGCATCTCTGCCACGTGGATATCTGGATCCCAAGTGAATTTTCAGAGACAGCTAGCAGTATGGGGCAATGGTTCAGAGGGCCCGATATGGAAGACACACCAATCTGGATCAGACTTGACTGCCACATGTTAGCTGTGAGTCCTTCGATAAGTCACTTAAGCATCCTGAACCTCAATGTCTTCATCTATAGTATGTTTAAAATAACCCCTTGTGTGATTGCTACGAGGGCAAAATGGAAGAAGGCTTGGACACGCCACTTATTATTGAATGACTGCTTTGTCTCAGCACAGTAGGGAATGCTTTTCATACAAGTTACTCTAGTTGGAACCGAAAGTGTGTCAGATAACTATTACCTGTGCCTTGAGGTCATTCAGGCAGATTACTTCAAGAATATCAACATCATCAAATCTCATCCCTTTCCCACCTTTAAGCCAGTCTCCAAAATATGATTGTGGTTCAGTTCAGTTCAGTTCAGTCACTCAGTCGTGTCCGACTCTTTGAGATCTCATGAACCGCAGCTCGCCAGGCCTCCCTGTCCATCACCAACTCCCAGAGTTCACCCAAACCCATGTCCATCGAGTTGGTGATGCCATCCAACCATCTCATCCTCTGTCGTCCCCTTCTCCTTCTGCCCTTAATTTTTCCCAGCATCAGGGTCTTTTCAAATGAGTCAGCTCTTTGCATCAGGTGGCCAAAGTATTGGAGTTTCAGCCTCAACATCAGTCCTTCCAATGAACACTCAGGACTGATCTCCTTCAGGATGGACTGGTTGGATCTCCTTGCAGTCCAAGGGACTCTCAAGAGTCTTCTCCAACACCACAGTTCAAAAGCATCAATTCTTCGGTGCTCAGCTTTCTGTATAGTCCAACTCTTACTTCCATACATAAGCACTGGAAAAACCATAGCCTTGACTAGATGGACCTTTGTTGACAAAGTAATGTCTCTGCTTTTTAATATGCTGTCTAGGGTGGTAATCACTTTAAGAATGGAAAGTTGATCACATTATTTCATCATCTTATATTTTGCCCTATAAAATAATAAATATGTCCAGGTATTCAGACATGGATGTCTTTGCAGGGGGGCACTTTTCAGGCCACCATACTACACTTTACAGATAGGGAAACCAAGTTGCCAAAGGACCACAGGCATTAAGCAGCAGAGCCTGGATTTGAAGCTGCATTTTTTTGATCGTGGAGTCTGTCTGTCCCTTCTTTCCTCTCTTTATCCCGAAATAATCAGTAATATCAAACGACATTTGTGTGGCTGTCTTATTCTGAGTCAAGGTTAATTATAAAACTCCTGAGTTCAGGATTTGAAGGGTAGGCAGTATAGACAGAAATTACTGATGACACAGAACACTCAAGGTTCGTGCAACACAAGCATTGATTTCCTTTATTGTTGAAGCAGGCAGCGAGGTGGTGGGGAGGGAAGGCTGATGGAGACATTGCTCAGGGAGATGGATCAGCATCTCATTACCTTGGCTGCTGCGGACTCTCAGCTGGTGTGTCAGGAACCTCAGCTAGCAAGCTCCCCTTCTGCCTAGGAAAAAAAAAAGTGTTAGTAGCTCTGTCGTGCCCAGCTCTTTGTGACCCTGTGGGCTGTAGCCTGCCAGATTCCTCTGTTCATGCAATTCTCCAAGAAAGAATACTGGAGTGGGTTGCCATTCCGTTCTCCAGGGGATCTTCCCAACCCAGGGATTAAACCCGGGTCTCCTTCATTGCAGGCAGATTTTTAACCGTCTGAGCCGCTAAGGAAACCCTCTGCCTAGGAGGCATTGCGCAAAACACACCAAAAAACCCAACCCAGTGTTCTCCTTTGGAAATACAAGGGGGTGGGGGCTCAGGCTCAGGGATGGTGCGGCGACCCAGCTTTTTTTTTTTTTTTCCAGTAAAAAGATGGTAGTCTGTTTATTCACAACTTCTAAAATTCTGGGTTATATCATTTAACATTGGCTAAGCATTTTCTTAATTTCTTTTTACTTTTAAAACATTTATTTTTAATGGGAGGATAATTGTTTTATGATATTGTGTTGGTTTCTGCCATACATCAACATGGATCAGCCATAGATATACATATGTCCCCTTGTGACCCAGCGTTTATGGTAGAATTTCTCCTAGGGGACCAGGACTATAGCAAGAAGTGTTCACTCCATTAGGTTTTATTTAAATGCAAACGACTTTTTAGATTATTTACTTTTCTCATACAATCGTGCTTTCCCCTTTTCAAAAATGTTTCTCAAACACATCATGTTCAAAACCAAGTTTTATAGAAATATATACAATGTGTTTGTATTTAGCAAAGTGGGGTCAAAACACTGTCAAAACAAGCCCATTTGAGAAGAGTGCAGAATGTACCTCTGAAAAATCCTCAAACCACACAAGTCACAATTGTGCATAATCAAACAGTAGAAATGCAGGCAAAGCATTCCTTGCTCAGAGGTAAACCCTGTGAATGGTGAATAATTTCAGTCGTCTCTTTATGCTTTTTAACAGACATATCTAATATATTTATTTTCAGTTAGTGGGGTCATATTTTGGCTACTTGCTCTTTAAAGTTGACAATGAACCTTGGAGGTATCTATAGGTTGAGTGAATGAATGATAGTTGCTCAGTCGTGTCCGACCGTTTGCGACCCCATGGACTGTAGCCTGCCAGGCTCCTCTGTTCATGGAATTCTCCAGGCAAGAATAATGAAGTGGGTTGCCATTTCCTTCTCCAATCTACAGGTTAGAACCTATGAAAGTTGTATAGTATCCCAAAGCATGGGTATATAATATCATAATTTCTTTACTCCCTTATTGGACACTTAAATGTTGCTTATGTGTTATTGTAACAATACTATAAGGAGCAAAAATGTAGCTTGAGTGTTCATGCAACTATAAATTTAGGAGATGATTTTTTTAAAGGGGCACACTTTTTCTACTACACCAAAAACGGAAAAATTGGCGCCAATCAAAGGAGGGATACTCTGAGATCTTAAAATTTTCAACCTGCATCATAATGTGAAATAAAAGAGGTCTCTTGGTAGCTATAGTTTATAAAGAGGTTCTTTGAGGAGTGTCTCCCAGAGTTACCTTTCCAGTCCTTGCATGTGCATGGCTGTCCTTCAAGCTGATTGTGCTATTTCTCACGTTCCAGGGATAGCTTCATATTTCTGTAGTTTCCTTTCATGGTGTAAAGATTATGGTTTTGCTTGGCTTCATAACTGTAGGACCGTACCCAAACGTATTCAATTTGCTTACTCAACTAGTCCAGAGGCCATCCTCCAGGGCAGGCAGATGAGTACCATGATACTTTTAAAGGCCTGGGCTCCCCTTGTCTTCCTGCTCTATTATCCTTTTCACGTCTCTTTCATCCTTTTGGTTACAAAATGACTGCTCAGTCTACAGACATGGCATCTGCATCCTAGATTAGAACCTGGAGAAGGCTGAGAGCAAAGGACTAAGAAAGAAGGTGGATGCCAGCTGAGGCTGTTGCTTTGTTAAAGCATTGTCCCAGGAGTCTCAGCCAGTGGCCTCTGCTTACGTCTTATTTTCCAGGACTAGAATAGATGGTTGTTCCTAGTTGCAAAGATTTCAGGGAAGGTGAGAATATTTAACAGGGTTCTTTGTGACCAGAGTGTGAGTTTGGTTAATGAAGATGGAGGGAAAATGGAGATTAAGTAGAAACTAGCCATGTTTGCCATTCTTGGCAATTCACATGAAAACGTCTTGAAGAAAATGCTAAAAATGTGGAATATTCAACACTGATTCTGTTACGGGCAAAGGGGTTAAAATAAATGGCATACATGACACTGTAAATAATACTGCAAATAAGAAATTACCTATAATTCTGCCTTCCTAAAAAAAAGGATGGTTTTCATTTTTCTTCCACTCATTCTGGTCCCACTGAATATGCAATCATGATTTTTACATACCTTCAACCCAGAATAAATTAGACTTTATATTCTTTGCTTTTTACTTAATCTAGCATAAGTATGTTAATACCTTAGTCATTTAAATATTCATAAAACAGCTGCAGTGTATTCCACCAGCTTGATATTTATTTATTTCATTAAGTCTACAAAGACATTTAGGTTATTTCCACTTTAAAAGATAGTGTAGGAAATGTTACAAAGACCATTTTTTTGTGTATTGCTTTTTAGTTTTTTTTAAAGGATTCTTACTTTATGGAAACATTTTAATAAGATGAATTACATATGAACATTTTCATGACTCTTGCAAAAGGAACATGTTATTTTTGAAAACAATTTTTACCAATTTATGGTATTGTCTACACTGCCACTGTGTACCCCTTTTAACACCTTAAAAAAGAAGAAAAAAATGAGACATCCAAGATTGAATCAGCCCTGCCCTCTTGTGGTAAATCTTAAAATTTCAGGGCAAGCGCTTGCCCCGGGGCTATTTTTAGAATGTTGCAGCAGAAAGCTGTTCTCATCAGCCACTGGTCTTTACAAACAGAATGTATGGATTTTGATAGCAGTTGTACTGACTCAAAGAATGAGAATGGTCTGGACTTGAAGTCCATATGGTTAACAAAGGAATCACCTTAAAAAAGATCCGTATAGGAGCAGGCCCAGAGAAGGCAATGGCACCCGACTCCAGTATTCTTGCCTGGAAAATCCCATGGACGGAGGAGCCGGGTAGGCTGCAGTCCATGGGGTTGCTTTGAGCGACTTCACGTTCATTTTTCACTTTCGTGCATTGGAGAAGGAAATGGCAACCCACTCCAGTGTTCTTGCCTGGAGAATCCCAGGGACGGGGGAGCCTGGTGGGCTACCGTCTATGGGTCTCACAGAGTCGGACACGACTGAAGTGACTTAGCAGTAGCAGTAGCAGCATAGGAGCAGGCCAGTTCTTATTCTATTTGATTAGGTAATTGGTGGTATTACCTGGGGGGCAATCTTCTGAAGGGCTTGGTCCATAATGATGATTTAAGGAAGTGACAATATGTGGTTGTGCACTGAGAAAAAAAAATTTTTCAATCCAGAAGAAGCAGCAGGTATTGTCTAGCCCAATTATTTTAGTTTACAATTGAGGACACTGAGGATCAGGGCACTTAAATAGCTTTCCCCCCAAAAAACACGTAATGCCTATGGGCATCCGGTCAGCCCTGGCCTTTGGATCTTCACTGCACGGCCTTACCATCAGGCGTCTTCAAAAGGAGTTGTGAGCGAGCATCAAATGGGGAAATACACAGGACGTGCTTTGAGAAATAATCAGTACAAACACAAGGAAGCAGAATTATTAGGGGATATAATAGAGAGACAGTGCAATTTGAACTAAGAACGCTATCTTGCATTCATAACCCTGGGTTTGGGACTTCACCATCTTGTGTCTTGGACAAGTCACATAACTTCCTGAAGTGTCGATTTTTCTCATCTTCAAACTAGAGATGAAAATAAAATCATGAGTTCTTATTGTCTGTAATCTCAATTAGTCTACTTAAAATCACTGGAAGTGGTAGAACTCAAAGGCTCTTTAAAAGTATCTTGTTTAGTCTATTCAACTTATAGGTCTCACTTAGCTAACATATATGAAGTGCTTGGCACAGTGCTGAAGCTGTAATTGTTACCATTATGTGCCTGTTACCCTACCTAAGTGCTTAACATATACTAACTCTTTTGGTTCCCATAACTACCCTATGAAGTAGATTCTATTCATCGCTTTAATCTAATTTTACAGATGAGGAACCTGAGGCCTAGGGAAGTTAAGCAACTTGCTGTGGTCACAAAGATGTAAATGGCAGATCCAGGGTTTGACCCCAGGCAACCTGGCTGTCATCTGACTCCTTACGGTCTCCTTGTGCCGTGCTGAGTTGCTTCAGTCGTGTTGTACTCTTTGTGAACCCAAGCACCATAGCCCACCAGGCCCCTTAAACCACTGTCTCCTTAAACCACTTTTAATGGCTCACTCAATGCTCAGGCTAGAAGCCCATTTTCTGGCTACTATGCAACACACGATGTCATCTCTCTTTTGCATTTGTCTGTCTTCTACTGGAAACCAGGAGGTCTCTCCAGAGCTTCTTAGAAAGCTACAGTGTGACTTCATTGAGAGTCCAAGATTTTCAAAAGAAAGTAACTGTTGCAACAGAAGAGTAAATATTTAATTTGCTTTCTACTTAGTCCTGCTGCTGCTGCTGCTGCTGCTAAGTCGCTTCAGTCGTGTCCGACTCTGTGCGACCCCATAGACGGCAGCCCACCAGGCTCCGCCATCCCTGGGATTCTCCAGGCAAGAACACTGGAGTGGGTTGCCATTTCCTTCTCCAATGCATGAAAGTGAAAAGTGCAAGTGAAGTCGCTCAGTCGTGTCCGACTCCTAGCGACCCCATGGACTGCAGCCCACCAGGCTCCTCCGTCCGTGGGATCCTCCAGGCAAGAGTGCTGGAGTGGGGTGCCATTGCCTTCTCCTAGTGGTGCTGAAAGAGATAATGCCAGTAATCTTTCCTTTCTCAATAGTGGAGATTCCTTTTTCATTCAAAAGTCAACTAATACTTGCTGAGTGTCCTTTTAGCACAGAGACTGAGATTACTTTGATGAACAAGGCCCACGGGATCCTTGATCTTAAGATGCTTAAACTGTTAAGGAGGAAATGAATATTAATTAGTTGACCACAATGTGATAATTGCTGTTAAAAAAAAGCATATATGAGAGTACAGTTGTGATCCATCTTAATATGGAATGTTGGATAAGGTTTTCTGAGGAAGTAACATTTCAAGGGGAAGGAATAGCAAAACTGTCCCAGGAAGGACTATGAATCCATTAAGGGTCTGAAAGAAGATGACTGTGGCTGGAGCAGTACAGGGTAGGAGGGTGCAGGTGAGACGGAGTGTAGGTGATGGCCAGATCAGACAAACAGCAGTGGAGAATGATTGAAGTGCTTCAGGCTCCAGGGTGTGTGTGTGTGTGCGTGTGTGTGAATTTTTCAACAGTTGGAAGAATGGATTGGAAAGGAGCCTTTACAGTGTAAATGCTATGTAAATAATTTCCAGCATGAAGCAAACTCTACGCTTCCTTTTAGAATGATTATTTTTTGGATATTTTCAATATTCAGTTAGTTGAATTCCCAGATGAGAAACACATGGATACAGAGGCCTGACTGATTGTACAGTGAAATATTCAGCTATGAGAAAGAAAGAAATCCTCTATTTTTGTCAACTTATATGGATCTTGAGGACATTTTGCTAAGTAAAATAAAAAGTCAAACAGAGACAGAGAGCATGGTCACTATAGTTAACAGTACTGTATTATATACTTGAATGTTACTAAGAGAGTAAATCTTAAGTGTTGTAAACCACACACACAAAATAATAGTGATTATATCAGGTAATGGAGGTGTTATCCAGCCCTATGGTAATAATAATTTCACAATATATACATATACCTAATCATCAAATTATATACTTACACAGTGTTGTATGTCAATTATATCTCAATAAAGCTGGAAAAATCCCTGCAAAGTAGATGCTTCTTTGTTTAGCAGGGACTGTTGATAACTTTTTGGGTCTACAAAGATTGATCTGGATGGTGAGAGGAGTGAACTTAAAATGCTACTGTTCTGAATAAAAGTGAGGAATTGGGAAGTGTGTACATAAATGGGAGGGTAATGGTGAAGGGGGAGGGGTAGATAGGCACCTAAGATGAACCATACTGGAGAGATGACAGAAGGTCAAGACCAGAGAAGAATTCCCTATGGAGATGGGTAATGGCAGATACATTCCGGGAACTCCAATACCCACTTTAAGTTGAAGCTGATTTATCTTCTATGGTATCTTCTACTCATAGGGCTTCCCTGGTGGCTCAGAAGGTAAGGAATCTGCCTGCAAGGCAGAAGACCTGGGTTCAATCCCTGAGTTGGGAAGATGCCCCTGGAGAAGGGGACGGCTTCCCACTCTAGCACTCTTGCCTGGGAAATCCATAGACAGAGGAACCTGGTGTGCAGAGTAGAGGGAGCAAAGATCCCAAGTGGCAGGAGAGCTTTACTTGCAGTCCTACACGGGTCACACAGGAGGAGCAGTAAGCTTGGCCCACCAACCCAGTGTACCGGGAGATATATCCAGCCTATGTGCTCTGAGGGTGGACCACATGCCAGGCTCTGAACCACATGTTTTACACACGTTCTTTTGTTCTCACCTCCTCCCCAGTCACCCAGGGAGCTGAGGATATTATTCTCCTCTTTTTACAGGTGAAGAGGTTAAAGCTCAGGGATGACTGAAAAGAAAGTTTTCCAAATCACACAGCTGGTAATTACTAGAGGTTTTTAATCCCAAATCATGTTCATACCCAAAGCTTGCTCCTAGAGCCCCCATGCCAGTGAGATGAGGCAACCCAAGACAGGGGAACAACCACGCCTCTGAAGCACCTGAAAGGCACGTGTCAATCTACTGGGCTCACAGTTAATTCTGTCAACTCCTATATGAGGTACAGAAGACTGTGTATGTCAAGTCATTCTCATTTAGTAGTTTGGAAGGCTGGGGGACAAAAGGTTCTGCCTCTGTTGTAAAGAAATTGAGCAGCGAAGCCAATATTATCATGTTGTTCATTTCTAGGGTAGATTATTTATTTCTGCTGCATACTCCGCAGAATTGAGTTTCTACAGACTTAATTGTTTTGGTCTCAGAAGAAACTCATCTGTGAATAATGACTATGTATTGCCATTCCTGAATAATAAAGTGAGAGATTCATTTTCCTGTTGTTTTATTCCATTGCTGTTAAGTTTACATAGAGATCAAGGGAACAAGAGTTTCAGATTAATTATGATAGAGCACCTTGAATAATGCAAGTCGGATGCTGCTTCATTCATGGGAAAACACTTTCATTGGGTCCTTTCAAAAGTAGGTTTTAAACAATATCCTCAAGGATTTATCTCCAGACTAAAAGAAAATGCATTTAATAATGCTAGTTGGGATTTTTTTTTAAATCATTCAGTAATAGCCACATAAGTGTCTTTTACTGATGGCTCAGTGTTTAAGTATATCTCACACCCACGACTGGTGCATTAAAATCCGAATCTAGCACTGCCAGTCTGGTGCAAGAAGTCTGGGACTGATTGAGGCTGCTCCTAAGATCATATTTTAATTGTTGTGTCTGAGAACATGGCTCATTACCACTGCTTTCAGAATGTCCAGAAACTTGTTTCTTTTCTCATCCAGGTTTTCTAGAACTCTTCCTGGGCTTCATTACATCTGCCAAAATGTACACAGGAGTGCTCGTCTATAGGGGCTAATCACTCTTATTTTTAGTAAGAAAATCTTACCTTTCTTTTACAGCTAGCATATGAAAGAAACCTTGTGACTTTATCATAAAATAATGAAGAAAAATATTAAATCTATTACGAGGTGAATGAACACAAGTAACTAAAAGTGAATTTTCTTTCATTGCTCAGCCTCTGCTAGTTCAGAATTCCAGCATTTGGAGAGATTTAATGATTGAAGAGGAAAAGCCTTATTTTATAAATACATACATACATAATACATGTATATATAAACAGACAAAGAGCAGATAAACAGGAGAAAAACAAATTTTATACAAGCAGGAGTTCAAAAGATATGACTCAAGGACAAGTTGGGCAATTGAAGCTTGTATGCTATCCCGAGTTAAGGAATGGTAAAGGGCCTGGTGAAAGTGAGAGAGGAGAGTGAAAAAGTGGGCTTAAAGCTCAACATGCAGAAAACGAAGATCATGGCATCCGGTCCCATCACTTCATGGGAAATAGATGGGGAAACAGTGGAAACAGTGTCAGACTTTATTTTTTGGGCTCCAAAATCACTGCAGATGGTGACTGCAGCCATGAAATTAAAAGACGCTTACTCCTTGGAAGAAAAGTTATGACCAACCTAGATAGCATATTCAAAAGCAGAGACATTACTTTGTCAACAAAGGTCTGTCTAGTCAAGGCTATGGTTTTTCCAGTAGTCATGTATGGATGTGAGAGTTGGACTGTGAAGAAGGCTGAGCGCCGAAGAATTGATGCGTTTGAACTGTGCTGTTGGAGAAGACTCCTGAGAGTCCCTTGGACTGCAAGGAGATCCAACCAGTCCTTTCTAAAGGAGATCAGCCCTGGGATTTCTTTGGAAGGAATGATGCTAAAGCTGAAACTCCAGTACTTTGGCCACCTCATGCAAAGAGTTGACTCATTGGAAAAGATTCTGATGCTGGGAGTGATTGGGGGCAGGAGGAGAAGGGGATGACAGAGGATAAGATGGCCGGATGGCATCACTGACTCAATGGACGTGAGTCTGAGTGAACTCCGGGAGTTGGTGATGGACAGGCAGGCCTGGTGTGCTGCGATTTATGGGGTCGCAAAGAGTCGGACACGACTGAGCAACTGAACTGAACTGAACTGAAAGGGCCTCTGGCCTCAAAGGGATGGAGGGTAACTCACAGATGAAAAGACCAGATGTTTGGTAATCAGAAGCTTACCCTGCTAGACATATAAGTATTTTGGGGAAAAGAAAGCTACTTTAATAGCTCTTTCTCTGGTCTAGGATTCCTGTCTAATTATTATTATTCTTATTAATTAAACAAATGTTTGGCTGTGCTGGGTCTTTGTCGTGGTGCACGGTGCTTCCTTGTTGCACGTGGGCTTTCCCTACTTGCAGCGAGCAGCAGCTACTCTCTGGTTGCAATGCACAGGCTTCTCATTGCAGTGGCTTCTCTTCGCTGCAAAGCACAGGCTCTAGAGCCTGGGCTCAGTAGCTGTGGCACACAGGCTTAGTTGCCCTGCAGCATGTGCGATCTTCCTGGATTAGCAATTGTACTGGTGTCCTCTGCATTGGCAGACAGATTCTTAACCACTGGACCATCAGGGAAGTCCCTGAAATCTTTTAGGCAGTTAAGCAAGAGATAAAAGCTTTCCCTGAGTCTGCTGGGTCAACTGTCTTCAGCTCCAAGTAATTTACGTGCCAAAGTGACATATTTTGGGGTGGCCTAGTATGCTCCCCTTCGATTGCTATCACTTAAGATGGACTCTGTGTACCTTACCTTATATCCCCAGGCCAAGATTTATAGCAAGGCCAAAGTTTATAAGCAAAAAATGCTGCCGGCCATTCCAGTTCTAGAAGGATCAGGTTGTTAGCTACTACAGTCCTGATCTACAAGTACACCCTGAAAAGAATTCAAGATAAAGCATTCTGTTTTGGATATATGGGCGCCTTGATGGCTAAAGTGTATATATAAGGATGAATTTCAAGCTCAGATTCCTGTATCTTCCCTTACCTAGAAAAGCACTAAAATCATTGCCTAAGCATGTTTAGTCATGACTAGCAATACCTCTTCACTAAGATCTTGACAGTATGTTCCTCATAGCCAAAATTCACACACATATACATATATATATATAGATATATGCGCACGTGTGTGTGTGTGTGTGTGTGTGTGTGTGTGTGCATGAGCTCAGTCACTTCAGTTGTGTCTGACTCTGACCCCATAAACTGTAGTCTGCTGAGCTCCTCTGTCCATGGGATTATTCTGGCAAGAATACTGGAGTGAGTTGCCGTTTCCTCCTCCAGGGGATCTTCCCAACCCAGGGATTGAACCTACTTCTCCTGTGGCTCCTACATTAGCAGGAAGATTCCAGGGACAGGACCTACACCTTGGCACTTCCCTGATGGCTCAGACGGGTAAAGAATGTGCCTCCAATGCAGGAGACTCAGCTATACATATATATATACTGGCTTCTCCTCTACCACTTCAGAGCAGTTCCTAGGAGCTCTCTGAGAGGTTACCTCCTGGGCTAGAGTCCTCAGTGAGACACTGAAAAACACTCAGCTCACAGTTCTTAGATTGTGCATTTTTTAAAAAGCCAATAGATTTTAGGAAAAAGAACAATTGTTTTAGAAACAGTTTGATTATTTAGGTGTTATTTCTCTAGGTATATTAACCTGACAGATTTTCCAGTTTCTTGACTTTTTCTCCTTTCACTTTCCTGCTTTATTTCATTTTTGCCTTGCAGACTAAAATACTTGGTTTAAAACTCTCACAAGAGTAGGCAATTACTGCGAGAGAGTGGAATAACAATTCATTAAAACTCTTGATCAGAATTAAGTCTTTCTTTAAACTCTGTCAGCCTTATCTCCCACATCTTTTAAAGGAATTTTGTATCTAAAATTTTCCTTTCTTTCCCCCCCCCCCCTCTATGTTTGAATACGTGTTCTGGCCAGCCATATGACCTTGGGCAAGACACTTAACTTTGCTAAGGCAATTTCCCCTCATCTATAAAATAAGAACATAATTTGTCATCTGTTCAGGAGACTTTGAGGTTGAATGAGGAAGTGCATGCAAAGCTCTTTGTGAGCTGTGAAGCCTTATATGGGTGCCTATGAAATATTAATAAACTGCCTGCTCTGTTTTCTAATGTATGCACCTTTACTTCTTCCAATTTAATGCCAAAAACATAATATCTCAGATAGGCTTCCATTAGTCAGTGTTGCTAAGAAAGTTCTCTAAAATGGTCTTGCAAAGCTACTGAGGAAATGGGACTTTGGCACACCTCAGCTGGTTGGAATCTGAATTTTGACCACCTCTGGTCTTAACCCAGCCATCCAGAATATGTATCCAATTTTTTAGAACTAAAAGTACTTATGGGTCCCCTTGTTGTGTGTGTGTATGTTAGTTTCTCAGTCATTTCCAGCTTTTTGCAAGCCCATGGATGGTAGCCCGCCAGGCTCCCCTATCATGGAATGCTCCAGGCAAGAATACCGGAGTGGGTAGCCATTCCAGGGGATCTTCCTGACCCAGGGATAGAACCTGGGTTTCCCACATTGCAGGCAGATTCTTTACTATCTGAGCCACCAGAGAAGTCCTTAACCCTAAATAACTTGTGACAGCCTTTTCCTTAAGGACAAGCATTTTCTTTCTTGAGCCAGAGTCAGTCCTAATTCCTGCCAGAAGCTTTAACAACCTTGTGGCCTTTGCCTTTATAAACCTCTGCCTCTTTCCCTTCCCTGAACACTCTGGGTTTTACCGGAATCTTTGTCTCCCGAATTGCAATTCCTAAGACTCCAAATAAACTCTTATTTGCAGCTTTCTGGGTTTCTTGGTTGACAACATCTAAGTCAAACATCCCTGAACCCCTCCCCAAATTCTCTCTGTAAAAATGTGCCTTGAGCTTCTCTGGTTCAGCCTGCCACTTTCCATCTCTGTGCTTGTCATCCACATGTCTAAACCTGGGAATGGTTTATGCCTTTTCAAAACTCTTTCAGAGAGGGAGTCAGTCATGCTTGCAGCTCATTACTTCTCAGTCTAGCTTTCCCTGTGTTTTTTTCCCCTTAAAAAGGTAGAAACAGTGTTTCTAGTACCTTGTTTGCAAAGATCAGGCTCCTCACCAGGGGTATCCAACTTTTCTAAGACTATCTCATGGCCCTTCAGCCGTTTCTGCAGTGTGCTCACTATTTTCACAGAGCTACTCAAGCCTCCAACAAAGCAGCTGAGTCTGCACATCTGACTTTGCAACAGAACCTCCTACAATGGCCTGATGACCACTA